>NC_066888.1:26433957-26731457 GCF_022985175.1 Labeo rohita
GCTCATTCTGTATGTGGAAATCACAGGAAAGAGACTTTACGTTGTTGCCTGGCATCTCTTTTTCCTTTCATTTTCCTAAATTTGTGTTACATGCTTTAATCATCTGTGTAATGAAAAACAAATTGGTTTGGCACAGCTCAGGGCTGTACACTAACATTTGCTTAGGAGCGCTCGTGCCCTCAGGGCCACAGTCGGATTTCCTTTTTTTTTTTTAAAGACTGCAATGCTAATGTGTGACAATACAACATATGCACAAGCAAACACTGAAAACTAGTAGTACTTCAACAATTTAGAAACCAAGTACAAAAGAAAGTCCTGAAATGGTTGCAAACATTTGGCCGCTTTAAAAAAGCAGCAAAATGCAGTGTAATTTGAATGTAAGGTGTTTACATTTTGATAGTATTATATGTTAGCAAATTTTGGCCAGATGTCACTGAATGCATTTTCACATTCGCACACAGCAATTTCCACACACAAATACCTGCGCCGTAGAGCCCTGCGGCGTGTGTAATGTGCAGAGGTCTGTAGTGCCAAAGGCAGATCAGCGCTGTGTAAAAAATGATGACATTGGTAGCAACACTCCAGAGGTGTTTGCACGCATTTCCTGCTGTGGCCTGAAATATGAGGCCTTTACCTCATTTTTTGTTATTAAGAATTCACCACCAGAGGCTAGAAAATATCCTCTTGGAGTCAGAACGATTGTTCATTAATTATACGGACGTGCGTGGACTTTCTTGCCATCCAGTTGCATCACACGTAGAAAACATTCCCATAAAACGGCTCCAAATTAAACCGTTAGAGTAGTTTAGCAGTACTCAGTTCCTCCCGGCCACAGCCATTGTGTGTAATTTACTGTGTTAATGACGTGAATATCTTACACGGTCTGTTTTGTAGAATTAGGCTTTAAAAATAAAGTGGAGAATGTCGTTCTTTTAAAGCTGTGGTGATTGCATGTCATTACTCAGCAGTAATTTATCTGCATAATTGGTGTAGACGCAGAGGCCGCGCGGAGCGGATCTGCTGTCGGGGTAGTAACAGCTGGTCAGGAGACCTGGTGTACTGGTGGCTTTCATTTCCAGGCCAGTGTTAAGTTGTCAGCTTTTAGTTGGAACCGTGCCAGTGAAAGTCAATGAAGACGCCTCTAATCAGAGGAGGAAAACACGGCCGCTCTGGAAAATAAGGCCATGAAATCAACTTGGCAACCATGCTAGACGTGGTATTAATGATGTTGAGTTCTGAAAAGAACTTTGAGAAGTGATTATTAATTATTAATCTGTATGTATGTATTTTTGTGTGTGTGTGTGTGTGTGTGTGTGTGTGTGTGTGTGTGTGTGTGTGAGAGAGAAATATAAGTGTACATATATTTAGTTAATTTAGAATGTAATATATAAATAGATAATATTATTATTAAATATTATTCACATTTTAAATAATTGTTTTCTGTCTAGCTATCTATCTTTACATATATATATATATATATATATATATATATATATATGAATAAGATAGATAAGATAAATATTAAGATTTAATACATTTATTTATTAGTAAATATTTTATTTAAAATGGCTATATATGGTGTGTGTGTGTGTATGTATATATGTATATATATATATATACACACACATTTTTTATTTATATACATTTACTTGTATTTATATAATTCAGAAGCTGATGTAGAAATATATATTAAATAGTATTAAATATGATAAATATTAGTAATTTATTAGTAAATATTGTTCAAATTTTAAATAACTATTTTCTGTTTTAATACATTTATATCAATATATTTTATATTATATTTTACATTTAAAAAAAAATTTCAATCAATTTAATTCTGAAGTAAATATAGATATATATCTCATATTATTAAATAAGATAAATATTACTACTTTATTAGTAAGGATACTTTTTTTAATTTTAATCTATTTATAGATATAATAATCTATTTATATATATATATATATATATATATATATATATATATATATATATATATATATATATATATATATATATGTATTTATATATATATATATATATATTTATATATACAAAATTTGAAAGAACTGTTTTATAATTCTATATATTGTTAATTGTAAATTATGTCTGTGTTGCAAAGCTGAATTTTTAGCATCTGAAGAAACTTTTTTGATTATTATCAATGCTGAAAACAGTTATTCTACTTAATGTATTTGTAGAAACCATGTTTTCTTCAGGATTCTTTAAATAGATAATTAGAAAATTCAAAACAAGATCATTCTTGCTGAATAAAAGTGTTCATTTCTTTTCCAAAAAAATCGTACCCTAAACCTTTGAACTATAGTGTATATTTATATATTAATATTTGTATGTATATTTATTTATATATATATAAATCAACTGAAATTCTCACCAGTAATTTCAAAACCCTGAATCCAATCAAGTCCGATCATAGTTCCCACTGAATATGTTGTTTAATTCTAAAACATGTCAAACTGCGTGAATTATGCTGTTTAAAATGTCCAGTTTTGACTGGTTGAAGGTTTTCAGAGCAACACAAAATGTATGTACATACAGCTCATGATTGTTGAGTCATCTCTCTCTCTTTGCTCTTTCTCTCGCAGTGGGATCGGCAGAAACTGGCCATGGGCGTCAGGAGGAAGCAGTATTCTCGCCGAATACGGGACGCTGCATTTGGAGTTCATGCACCTCAGTGCGCTTTCCGGGAGACCAGTTTTTGCCGAGAAGGTGAGCAGCACTTCAAGCGTTACGCCTCTGCAGTACATTAAACACCACACTGAACTAAACGTGAACTCGGAGCGGTCGTGAACAGTTAGAAGAGCCGTCCACAGTGACCCAGGATGACCTCTGCTCGTAACTGTTATATTGATGCTCGTTTCGCTGCAGTTCTCAGATCTGATTCTCTCCGAATGAATCCGCTGACCTGACCTGCAATATAGACACAGACAAATGACACTATTACAAGCACTGAATGAGGCTGTACAAACTGTGAAAGTGACCTAGTCTGTAGATTTATGAGTCCCGTCCCCTGTAGGAAGATGTCGGTCGCATCAAAAAGGCTGTTTACTGCATTTTCAATTGGATGAGCTTAACTATGGCTTAATAATTTGACAGGATGATATAAGCGATGCGTGCTCTGCCGTTGCAGGTAATGAACATCAGAAAAGTGCTGAATCGACTGGACAAACCGCAAGGATTGTACCCGAATTACCTGAACCCTAACAGTGGACAGTGGGGCCAGCGTAAGTCCAAAAACACACACATACATACTGAAGGACTTCAAAAGCGTTCATTGAAATGTAATGTTCTCAAGAGGTTTTCCCAGAAACATCATGATGAAAATGAGTGTCTTTATCCATAAGTTGTCCAGCAAAATGCTTTGTCTGAGTGGAATTGATTTACAAGTGTGTCTCATATTTGTACACAAAACACTCTTGTGGTGACCCTCAAAGGCAGATTCAAAGAGAATATTTGTAGTGGATAAACAGAGCTAAACTTTAGGAGGAGATGCGTGTTTTTGGTGATCATTTATTTATAAATTTATTTATAAGACACACACTCAATCTGACCGTTGTGACCATGAGGACACATTTTCTCTTTAGGGCCGATAAATTAAAGGAATAGTTCATTTTATATACTGTATATGAATTCAGTTGCAAAAACAGTTTTTAATAATTTTCAAAAATCATGTTTTTTCATTGTGCATTCCAAAATAATCTCAATCAAAGACCAGTTGGGTTATTTTCATTAAGTAAAAATAAGAAAAAATTACGGATAACTAATACAATAAAACACAATACAAACATAACGTAATAAAAAAACATATTTTTTGAAACTTTTATAAAATGGAGTTATCTGTTATTGTAAATAAATATTATATATGTGTATATATAATAACATTATTTATAATGTGTATTAATAATTATATGTGTATATTTATGTTGTTGTTATTATTATTATTATTATTATTGTTATATAGGTGGTAGCTAGATTTCTGAATAAAAAATAAATACATAAATAAATAGAAACCTTATTTTTATTATAGCCTTATATTTTGGGTTTTTTTTATTTATATGTATTTATGTAGATTTATTTTATATTTACAATTTATATTAGCTGATTCTCTTGTTGCTTTGAGTTAATTTTAATTTTAATAAGTTAATTTTTAAGAAAAATGATTTTATTTTTTATAATATGATATTGTTATTTTTAAATTATTTATATTTAATATTATTTATTTTATTATATTTATACTTTTATATGATAGTCTGATATACTTTTATGATATACTTTTTATAGCTAATAGTCTCTCATAGTTTTGATTATTGCCATTAAGTCAGTAAAATATACAATATACAGTATATTAATTAAATATACGCCAATTTAATATATAATACATTATTTATTAGTATATTTTATATACACTGCTGTTCAAACGTTTGGGATCAGTAAGGTTTTTTTTATGTTTTTAAAGAAGTTTCTTTTAAATTTAATTTAATTTAAATTTTAAATTTTTTTTCTCTTTTTTTTTAATAGAAATTAATGCTTTTATTCAGCAAGAATGTGTTAAATTAATAAAAAGTGATTTATATTGATAGAAAATGTTTAGATTTTGGATAAATGCTGTTCTTTTTTTACTTTTTATTCGTCAAAAAATCCTGAAAAAAGTATCAAGTTCAACATCAGCAAATTAGAATGATTTCTGATCATGTGACACTTAAGATTGAATAATGGCTGATGAAAATTCAGCATTGCATCACAGGAATAAATTATATTTTAAGTTACATTAGACTTATAGAGACTTCTTCAAAAAAAATTTCAAGTCTTACTGATCCCAAATCTTTGAACGGCAGTGTATATTCTTTATATAATAAATAATTTATATGTAAATATATATAATTGTCTTTGTATTTTTACTTTATGTATACAAATAAA
Organism: Labeo rohita; assembly: GCF_022985175.1. Lineage (NCBI taxonomy): Eukaryota > Metazoa > Chordata > Actinopteri > Cypriniformes > Cyprinidae > Labeo > Labeo rohita. The sequence goes on from NC_066888.1 coordinate 26,438,896, forward strand.
ATGTAAAATAACCAACCTCGGTTTATATGTGATATACAATAGCAGCACGTAAATCTGGAGATAAAATCCCTGAGGACAAAGCAGAACATTGTTTTCTGAGCTACTTTTCTGAGTTTCTCAGCTTAAACTCTTCCAAAACGTTGAAACCATGAATCTCTCAAACTTTGGCAAAACCAGCGACAAGTTCTCCCTGTAGGAGCCTGGGAACTTTTGAGCATGACTTTGCTCGCCAGCAAACTGATAGAAACTTCCGTTCGGAATTGCCGATTACAGCCAGCTTTTGACATTTTTGGGTGTGATCTGGGGCAGACGGTCTGTGGGCATGCCATATGAGACTGAAGCTAGACCGTTGGCAGCCCTAAAACTGTCGAGAAATGCCGACTTTCTCACCACATCTGTCCTCATTGTGCTTTCAGGGTTAATTATGCAACACAGTCAGAAATACGCACACTCTTTTCCTTACGTTTATACTCTAGATGACACACACATGTCAGTAGTTCGGGATGTTTTATGCTGGTCCCGCAGCAGTTAGCCGGCTTCCGTGCCGTCCTCGCTCCGAGGGATTTATGGGCGGCTTAGCGTTGAGAGCAACGCAGTCTTGACTTCATGGTCAGCGATGACGCAGGCGCTTGATGATGAAGAGCCGGAGGAGAACAAAGATACCGCTGCGTGTGTAGTTGGGATAACACAAACGCATGAATTCTGATGGAGCGGAGCGAAAAAAGAGAGAGGCTTTTGAGCTGTCAGAATGAAGCAATCCGAAAACCAGTTTTCTTTTTTGTGCATCGGAGCAAGTCCTTTTTTTTTCGCTTTGACAAAAGTCGTTTGTTTAGACGATCGTAAACAAAAATGATCTGAGATGGCAGCAGGCCGGGGGGAAGATGGGATGATAACGTACAGCTGCACTTAAAAATAGCTGTCAGTCTTTTTGCTTCGCACAAGTAGCCCAGAACAGTCCTGAAGGGCTTTCCATATGGGTCAGTTGTCATGTTTGCATTTGAGCAGCTAATAGCTGAAGGGTTGACCTTAATGAAACAACAGCATGAATCAACCATCTTATATATTCCACAATCCACCCTCCTTTTAAACTTCCTCTCTTTTATCTTCGTACATCAAACTTAGTTTTGCATTGTCAGAAGTTCTCAGTGTTTCAAAGCAGTTTCTTTGCAGTTTAGTGTCATATGTGTGACTTGACAGAAGTTTCAAAAGCTAGTAATTGGTCTTATATGGTTACATCCTAACAAAGTAATCACATAATACACTGCCATTCAAAAGTTTGGGATCAGTAAGATTTTAAATGTTTTTTAAAGAAGTTTTTTATGCTAATCAAGGCTGCATTTATTTGATTAAAAATACAGAAATATTATTGCTATATAATATGGTAGTTTTCTATTTTAATATGCTTTAAAATGTAATTTCTGTGGAGCAAAGCTGAATTTTCAGCATCTTTACTCCACTATTAGAATGATTTCTGAAGAATCACATGACACTGAAGACTGGAGTAGAGTATATTAAAATAGAAAACTGTTATTTTAAATTGTAATAATATTATACAATATAATTTTTTTCTATTTTTTTTGATCAAATAAATGCAGCCTTGATGAGCAGAAGAGACTCGTTTGAAAAGCATTAAAAATCTTACTCATCTCAAAGTTTTGAACAGCTATATCTATGTATATAATAATAATAATAATAATAATAATAATAATAATATTATTATTATTATTATAATTATTATTATTATTATTATTATATAGCTGGTTAATTGAAATGTAATTAATAACAATTGCTAAAATATGTAAATTATTAAAATTAAAATTCATTAAATAGATTGTATGTTAAATGTTTTCTTTTTAACTATATAAATATTATTATTATTATTATTATTATTATTATTATTATTATTGTATAGTTGGTTCATTAAAATATTAATTAACAAAATGTGTAAATTATGAAAATAAAAGAAAAATTATTAAATAGATTTGATGTAATTTTAAAGTTTCTTTTTTAAAATATAATTGTTGTTGTTGTTATTATTATTGTTGTTGTTGTTGTTATTATTATTATTATTATTATTATTGTATAGTTGGTTCATTAAAATATTAATTAACAAAATGTGTAAATTATGAAAATAAAAGAAAAATTATTAAATAGATTTGATGTAATTTTAAAGTTTCTTTTTTAAAATATAATTGTTGTTGTTGTTGTTGTTGTTGTTGTTGTTGTTGTTGTTATTATTATTATTATTATTATTATTGTTATTATTATTGTTATTATTATTATTATTATTATTATTATTACATAGCTGGTTCATTGAAATGTAATTAATTAAATTGCTAAAATGAGTAAATTATTAAAATAAAAAAAAAATCATTAAATAGTTTGTATGTAAAATTTAAGTTTCTTTTTTAAAATATATAAATGTTGTTGTTATTATTATTATTATTATTATTATTATTATTATTATTATTATTATTATTATTTAACTGGTTTACTGAAATGTAACTAACAAAATGTTTAAAGTTATTAAATTATTAAAATAAAAAATTAAAATAGAAAATTAAAATGAAAATAGATTGTCAAATTAAAATGTTTATTTTATAAATATTTATTTATTTATTTATTTATTTATTTACTTACTTGTTTGTTAATTTATTATTTGTGTGTGTGTGTGTACTTGTTTTTGCTACATTGTGGGGACCAAATGTCCCCACAAGGATAGTAAAACCTGAAATTTTTGACATTGTGGGGACTGGCTTGAGGTCCCCATGGGTACAAAAGCTTGTAAATCATACAGAATGAGTTTTTTTGAGAAAGTAAAAATGCAGAAAGTTTTCTGTAAGGGTTAGGTTTAGGGGTAGGGTTAGGGTAAGGGGATAGAAAATACAGTGTGGAGAGTATAAAAACCATTGCACCTATGGAGAGTCCCCACAAGGATAATAAACCAGACACGTGTGTGTGTGTGTGTGTGTGTGTGTGTGTGTCAAATTAAAAATACAAATAAAATCAGTGTCCAATGTTTTGACTGGACAAAACCATTTTAAACATCTTTCAAAATATTTAAGTATATTTAAGTATATTTGAGTAAATAAAAGCAGAAGTTAGGGGTGAACAATCCCTTTAAGAAATATTGCACTCAAAACTGGAAAAAAGGTAAAAAGTAACCACCCAAACATCATTCCTTTAATTTTTTTTTTTTTTTTTCCGAATACTTGTCAGTATTTGAATATTTGAACAGAATATTTGAGCTGATCTTTCCCAATATAAAAATCAGTCAGTGATTTATATTGCCAAGCTCCAGAATGGACCAAAAAAAGTCTTAGAAATGACTTTTTCACAAGCTTTCTGAAGCCATGCTGCTATGTTGTTGCATTGCAATTGTAGCCCTGCCCACAGTGAAATCTCACTGGTTCATAATCCCATTCCACATGTATATCAAACAGTAACCATATTCTGATTAGCTGTACTTTTGTCACTTGTTTTTCCCTCAGTAAGGACCTGCTGCACTGTGAATAAGTATTAAATGAAGGGCTATGATAGAGCATCAGACATGCATGAGGTCTGTTTCCGGGCTGCTCTGTGTGCTTCAGCGCTGTACAGAGAGGCTTCACATGTTCTCTGTGTCTGTTGGGTAATAAGCTCAGTTGGTCTTCAGGTTTTGCTCAGGTTGCTCCACAAGAGCTGACAGCAAAACTCCCGTTTCCTGCTGTCAAGCTTTTACCAACAGAAAAGCTCACAGATCCTTTGCAGAATGAACCCCTCTTACCACCAAACGTGGGAAAATGTGGAGTTTCCATGTGATGTGTGTGAACTCTTTTTACGACAGTGGGGAAAAGTCATCTTATGTGACTAAGAAACTAAATCAGGTAGCGCAGAGGTGCTCAAAGTCACAAAGTCTGGCCCGGAGGCAAATTCAGTCTGCCACGAATTTATCAATGACCTCCTGCTAAAGTCTTTTAAAGACTTTTTTTTTGTTTTGAGAATTCAATCGCTGCTTCTGTGTCTCCACTGCAAGAGAATGAAACTCTCACATTATAATAAATAAAGCACTGCAAGAAAGACTTCTCTGGTTAAAAAGTTAGGACACCCTTTTGAATTCCATGGTTTTCCGTATCAGGACATCATTAAAAAAATGGTCTTTGGCTGGTCTTAAAATTTTGAAAATAAAACCTCAGATGAACAACAAAACATGACAAATTGCACTGTCATTATTTACTGAACAAAATAAAAAGCCATATGTGACAAAGTTAGGACACCCTTACTGTTAACATTGGAATTAAGAGGGTAAATAACAGTCAAGCACTGCTAATCAAATACATTTGATTAACTGATCATCAGCAATTCTGAGCACCTCTATAAAAGCATAAGTTTTGGCAGTTTGCTGGTCTGGAGCCTTCAGGTGTGTGTTAACACAATGCCAAGGAGGTAAGACATCATCAATCATCTTAGAGAAGCAATTGTTGCTGCCATTAATCTGAGAAGAGTAATACGGCCATTTCCAAACAATTTGAAGTTTATTCACAAGTGGAAGACATTTAAAACAGACACCTCTCCTTCCAGGAGTGGACGTCCCAAAAAATTCACCCCAAGATCAGGCCGTGCAACGTTCAGAGAAATGGCAGACAACCCAAGAACTACACCTCAGACTCTACAGGCCTCAGTTAACACGTTAAATGATAAAGTTCATGACAATACCATTATAAAAATATGGGACAAAAATGGCATGTTTGGAAGGCTTGGCAGAAGAAAGCCTCTTCTATCTAAAAAAAAAAAAAAAAAAAAAAAAAACATTGCAGCACAGTTTAGGTCTGCAAAGTTGCATCTGAACTAAACACAAGTCTTCTAGAATAATGTCCTTTGAACAGACGAGACCGAAGTTGAGATGTTTCGCCATAAATCACAGCGCCAAGTTTGGTAAAAACCTAAAGAGCATATCAGCACAAACACCTCATACCAAAAGACAAGCATGCTGGAGAAGGGCTGATTAATTTTGGGCTTGTTTTGTAGCCACAGGACCTGGGCACCTCACAGTCATTGAGTTGGCCATGAACTCCTCTGTATATCGAAGTATTGTAGAGTCAAATGCGAGGGCATCTGTCCGACATCTAAAGTTGGGCCAAAATTGGGTCATGCAACAGGACAATGATCCCAAGCACACCAGCAAATCTACAACAGAATGGCTGAAAAGAAAATAATCAAGGTGTTGCAATAGCCCAGTCCAAGTCCAGAGCTCATCCTGACTCAAATGCTGTGGTGAGAGCTGTGCATAAGCAAATGCCCACAAATCTTAATAAGCTGGAGCAACGTTGAAAAGAAGAGTGGTCCAAATTCCTCCAGAACGATGTGAGAGACTGATAAAGTCACACAGAAAATTAATGCTTCAAGTTATTGCTGCTAAAAGTGGATCTACAAGCAGTTGACTCATAGGGTGTCCTAAGTTTGTCACACATGGCCTTTCCTTCTTGGCTGTATTTTTCTTATATAAATAATGACACTCTGTGATATGTCATATGATGATGTTTATCTGAGGATTAATTTTCCAAATTTTAAGACCTGCCAAGGACCAGATATTTTTTTATGATGTCCTGATACAGAAAACCATGAAATTCAATAGGGTGTCCTAACTTTTTCACATGACTGTATAGTACATCTTTTCTTTTTTTTCCCCAGTAAGGATACATTAAAGTGAAGAACTTTTACACTGTTACAAAAAAAAAATAAAATAAAAATAAAGTATTTCAAGTAAATGCTCTTTTAAATTTTGTATTAATCAAATAATCTGTGAATGTTAAAAAGCTCAACTATTTTCAGTGTTGATAGTAAAAAAAAAAAAAAAAATTAATAAAATATCAATATTATTAAAAAGCTCAACTATTTTCAGTATTTATGGTAAAAAGAATTTATTTTAATAAAAATATAAATGTATAATTAAATATAAAAATTTAATCTTTTGTTTATTTTTTTATTATTTTTATTATTATTATTATTATTATTATTATTATTATTATTATTAAAACATTTTATTTTATTTTATTTACCAATCAGAAAAATACATTTATTTTTGAAGGATCACAAGTCTGTGAAGTCTGAAGTAATGATGCCCAAATGATGCTCAGCTTTGCATCAGAGGAATAAATTGCATATTAAAAAAGAAAATAGTTATTTTAAATTGTCATAATATTTCACAATATTACTGTTTTTACTGTTTTTAATCTGTGAATGTTAAAAAGCTCAACTATTTTCAGTATTGATAGTAAAAAAAATACATATAATTTAATACAAATGTCAATATTATTAAAAGCTCAAATATTTTTAGTGTTTATGGTAAAAAGAAAGAAAAGAATAAGAAATAAAAATATAAATATACTATAAAATTATTTTATTTTATTTTATTTTATTTTCAATCAGGAATTTATTTCTGAGGGATCATGTGACACTGAAGTATGATGCCCAAAATTCAGCTTTAAATCACGGTAACACTTTATTTTATGGTTTCTTAACAAGTTGCTTATTAGCATGCATATTACTAGAATATTAGCCGTTTATTATTACTAAGTAAGCACATATTAATGCCTTATTCTGCATGACATTATTCTACATCCCTAATCCTACCCAATACCTAAACTTAACAACTACATTACTAACTATTAATAAGCAGCACTTTAGGAATTTATTGAGGGAAAAATCGTAGTTACTAGTGAATAAGTGTTCCCTATTCTAAAGTGTTACCTAAATTACATATTAAAAAAGAAAATCTGACTGACTTAAAACTTTTAAATGTACTTTTAATTGATAATCAGATTTATTCACAGAAGGTTTCCTAATTTTTAATAACTGTGAAGAAAAGCATCAGAATATGCAAATACTGTCATTGCTTCTTGGTTCTAAGTGACAGACCTTTTTCAGCATGTTCAGATGTGTGCGTTTCATTTAGTAGCCAAAAATTAAATAACAACTGATGCATCCACTTAGAATGAGATGTGCCATTATGGATTTTACACATGAATTATAGTGAAAGTTTCCTGAATATTAAATCTTGATATATTTGTGAATGTCTAAGACATTTTAAAGTTGAAACATTAACTGGCAGCGCTTTTGAAGTTGTAAGAATTATTAATGCATTTGTATGAAAGAAACAGTTCAGTTATTTATTTATTTATTTATTTATTTATTAACTTTGACTACATTGTTCTGGGAGATGAATAGGCTCTGAGCAGCACTTATGACTGGATATAAATACAGCCTGATGTAGCACATGTAGCTGTAATTGTTGGTTACTGCATGCTTTAAAACCATATGAAAGTCAAGGATCGCCTATTAGCAGGTTGTTTTATTCACTGGCCCCTGGTGCACATTTTGGCCCATGAGCTGCATAATTTGAGTATCCCAGAGGAAGATTAACAAAAATTTGCCTAATTCAGAAATTTAGCTGAGTGTTAACAGACAAAATGGGTACCATAAAAGCCCCTTTGACATTTGAAATGAGACTTCAAGCCAAAGCAAAACGCTTGTTTTTCCATTCTGTGCATTTTCTCTTAATAGTAGCGTTGTGGTGTATTTTTTTTTTACGCTTGTCTGCGCTGAGGCTTGATTTCTCTTGACATATGTATCACAAAAACAAGTGCTTAATGAGGTATAAATATTCATGAGCTTGATCATCAGACAGTCACACAACAGAGCTGCTTCTCAAGCCACAGATTCTCATCTCTCACACACAGTGGACCGGACAGCACGGAACGGACTGCCCTATTCACGCGCCACCTGGAAACACATGCATAAACATCTCATTTCTCCTTACACACACACACAGACCTGCCTGAAGGAATTCACCAGACATAAGCATAAATAGCACATAGTTATGATAGATATGAGATCTTAGTGGTTAAAGGTCTCGTAGGCCAAAAATAAAAGTAAAAGTTTACTGTAGTGTACTGGGTGGTTATTATGGCCACTAGGGTATTTTGTCTGTTGCTAGGGTGTATTTATTGGCCACTAAAATATTTTAGGTGTTGCTACGGTGTTCTAAATGGTTGTTAGGGTGTTCTTATTGGTTACTAGACTGTCTTAAGTGTTTTTTTTTATTAGGTTGTTTGTTTAGGGTGTTCTTATTGTCCACTAAGGTGACTTGTGTTACTAGGGTGTTTTAGGTGTTGCTACAGTGTTCTGAGTGGTTTTTAGGGTGTTCTTATTATCCACTAAGGTAACTTATGTGTTACTAGGGTGTTTTAGGTGTTGCTAGGGTGTTCTTATTGGCCACCAGGGTGACTTATGTGTTACTAGGGTGTTCTTATTGGCCACTAGGGTGTTTTAGGTGTTGCTACAGTCTTCTGAGTGGTTGTTAGGGTGTTCTTATTGGTTACTAGACTGTCTTAAGTGTTTTTTTATTAGGTTGTTTGTTTAGGGTGTTCTTATTGTCCACTAAGGTGACTTGTGTTACTAGGGTGTTTTAGGTGTTGCTACAGTGTTCTGAGTGGTTTTTAGGGTGTTCTTATTATCCACTAAGGTAACTTATGTGTTACTAGGGTGTTTTAGGTGTTGCTAGGGTGTTCTTATTGGCCACCAGGGTGACTTATGTGTTTCTAGGGTGTTCTTATTGGCCACCAGGGTGACTTATGTGTTTCTAGGGTGTTCTTATTGGCCACTAGGGTGTTTTAGGTGTTGCTACAGTGTTCTGAGTGGTTTTTAGGGTGTTCTTATTGTCCACTAAGGTGACATATGTGTTACTAGGGTGTTCTTATGTGTTACTAGGGTGTTCTTATTGGCCACTAGGGTGTTTTAGGTGTTGCTACGGTGTTCTTATTGGCCACTAGGGTGACTTATTTGTTACTAGGGTGTTCTTATTGGCCACTAGGGTGTTTTAGGTGTTGCTACAGTGTTCTGAGTGGTTTTTAGGGTGTTCTTATTGTCCACTAAGGTGACATATGTGTTACTAGGGTGTTCTTATGTGTTACTAGGGTGTTCTTATTGGCCACTAGGGTGTTTTAGGTGTTGCTACGGTGTTCTTATTGGCCACTAGGGTGACTTATTTGTTACTAGGGTGTTCTTATTGGCCACTAGGGTGTTTTAGGTGTTGCTACAGTGTTCTGAGTGGTTTTTAGGGTGTTCTTATTGTCCACTAAAGTGACTTATGTGTTACTAGGGTGTTTTAGGTGTTGCTACGGTGTTCTGAGTGGTTTTTAGAGTGTTCCCATTGTTCACTAAGGTGATTTATGTGTTACTAGGGTGTTTTAGGTGTTGCTAGGGTGTTCCTATTGGCCACTAGGGTGACTTATGTGGTACTAGGGTGTTTTAGGTGTTGCTAGGGTATTCTTATTGGCCACTAGGGTGTTTTAGGTGTTGCTATGGTGTTCTGAGTGGTTTTTAGGGTGGTGTTCTTGTCCACTAAGGTGTCTTATGTGTTACTAGGGTGTTTTAGGTGTTGCTAGGGTGACTTATGTGTTAGTAGGGTGTTTTAGGTGTTGCTAGAATGTTTTTATTGGTCACTAGGGTGTTTTAGGTGTTGCTATGGTGTTCTGAGTGGTTTTTAGGGTGTTCTTCTTGTCCACTAAGGTGTCTTATGTGTTACTAGGGTGTTTTAGGTGTTGCTAGGGTGTTTTTATTGACCACTAGGGTGACTTAGGTGTTGCTACAGTGTTCTAGTTGGTTGCTAGGGTGTTTCTGTTGGCCATTACAGTGTTTTAGGTGTTGCTATGGTGTTCTAAATGGTTGTTAGGGTGTTCTTATTGGTTACTAGACTGTCTTATGTGTTACTAGGGTGTTTTAGGTGTTGCTAAAGTGTTTTAGTTGGTTGATAGGGTGTTCCTATTGGCCATTAGGGTGTTTTAGGTGTTGCTACAGTGTTCTAGTTGGTTGCTAGGGTGTTCTTATTGGCTACTAGACTGTCTTATGTGTTACTAGGGTGTTTTAGGTGTTGCAGCAGTGTTCTAGTTGGTTGCTATGGTGTTCTTATTGGTTACTAGACTGTCGTATGTGCTACTAGGGTATTTTTAAGGTGTTGCTACAGTGTTTTTATTGGCCACTAGGGTGTTTTAGGTATTGCTAGGGTGTTTTAGGTGGTACCTAGGGTGTTCTAAGTGCTTGCTACTGTATACTCAGTGGTCACTAGGATGTTTTCAGTGGTTGTTAGGGTGTTTTAGGTGGTTGCCAGGGTGTTTTTATTGGTTATTAAGATGTTAATAAGGTGGTTGCTAGGGTCATCTCTTTTAATATGCCTTTATGTACCTTCTTAATATCATCTTAAGCAATGTAATGGCATTAAGCAATCTGCTATGATTACTACTGCTACTCTTTGACATGTATTGTGAAGCACTCCGTTGACTCTATTTTGACATAATTCCACATATTTGTTTCTGTACTCTTAAAAAAAAAAAAAAAAAAAAAAAAAAAAAAACCTTAAACGAGAGTGCTTCTCTGCATCTCTCGTACTGCATAAAAGTTTGTGTGTGTGCATGTTTATGCTTCATTTTGTGTTATTCTGTTCAAAACAGTCCAACAGTAGACCATTGCGCTGGCACATGAATGTAGGAAGAGATTTCTCACTCACTCTGCTGTTTTTGCTGTGTTGCAGATCACGTCTCGGTTGGAGGCTTGGGGGACAGTTTCTACGAGTACCTGCTGAAGGCCTGGCTCATGTCAGACAAAACTGACGAGGAGGGAAAGAAGCTTTACTACGATGCCCTGCAGGTAAAGTCCTATGTTACAGAGACAAAAAAAAAAAAAAAAAAAGCCCAGAGAAATGTTACACTCTACTGGCCATTTGATCAAATGGCCAGACGGCTGCTGACTAGACAACAGCATCCTTGACATGCTTGTTTTTGGAGGATGCCTACTAGGTAAAGTGACTTGTGTCAGCAAAATAACGAGGATATAGAGTACTTCAGTGTCCAATAGGAACTCAGTACCAACACAGTCATGGTTTGAGTCGATATCAGGGTTGAGAGAAATTCAGAATATGACAGTTGGGTCCCTTCCAATTTGATTTGGCCACATCCCACAGGATGTTGAATTGGAATGACAGGAAGTGGAATTTACTGATTTGCAGTTCATACAAAGATAAGATATATATGTGACCCTGGACCACAAAACCAGTCTTAAGTAGCATGGGTATATTTTTAGCAATAGCCAAAAATACATTGTATGGGTCAAAATGATCAATTTTTCTTTTATGCCAAAAATCATTAGAATATTAAGTACAGATCATGTTCCATGAAGATATTTTGTAAAATGTCTACTGTAAATATATAAAAATTATATTTTTGATTAGAAATGTGCGTTGCTAAGAACTTCATTTGGACAACTTTAAAGGCGATTTCCTCAATATTTAGATTTTTTTGGAGCCTCAGATTCCAGATTTAATAGAAGGCTTATTTATTCACCTTTCAGATGACATAAATCTCAATTTCAGAACATTCCCCTTATGACTGGTCCAGATCACAGATTAGTCCAATAAAACATAAATGCATAATTAATTTGGACTAATTATGCCTCTTAATTTCCTGCATTGTAGAATACGTTTTTAGGTTATTTTGTTTCACACATTATTTTCAGACAACTAATATAAATGTAGAAATAAGTAAAGTTTGGTTCTGTTTTAAAGAGTAAAGTAGTACATTCTTAAATTAATTGTTCCTCCATAAAATAAAAGTTATTTTATTAAATATAATGCAAAAAATATGGACCACAAAACCAGTCATAAGCGTCAGTTTTTTTTAAATTGAGATTTATACATCATAATAAATAGGCTTTGCATAAATAAGTTTTCCATTGATGTATGGTTTAAGATATGACAATATTTGGCCGAAATATGACTATTTGAACATCTTAAATCTGAGGGTGCAAAAAAATCTAAATAATTAGAAAAACATCCTTAAAGTTGTCCAAATGACATTCTTATCGATGCATATTGCTAATCAAAAATTAAGTTTTAATATATTTACGGTTTACAAAATATCTTCATGGAACTTGATCTTTACTTAATATTCTTAAGATTTTTATTATAAAAGAAAATCAATAATTTTGACCCATGCTTTGCATTGTTGGCTATTGCTACAAATATACCCGCGCTACTTTAGACTGGTTTTGTGCTCCAGGGTCACATATAATTAATTATATAGCTTATATATATATATATATATATATATATATATATATATATATATATATATATAGTTGTCATTTTAAACATTCATTAATGTGTGTGCATAGATGTTATCTTTAATAATGTTTCTGGAAATACTCCCTTTGTTGTTTATAGGAAATGAAATGAAAAAAAATGTGCTGTGTGTGAAATGTGCTGTTTAAAACTGTAGGGTTCATTATTTTTTATTTATACACCCTTACATTTAAATTTGCAACTCTCTCCCCTGTTTGCCAATTCAAATTCAGTTCTCAAGGTTTTTTGTTTTCTCTCCACAGCATGGTTCTCAATATGACATCGTACTACAGACTGAATTTTTAACCTCATTTATCATTCACAAATTCAGTTTAACATCTAGTCAGACTAAAGTTTATTCACTAGAATAACAGCAGTGGTTCTATAGATTTGTATGTTTTGGGCCCTCAAGTTTCAGTGTGAATATTGAAAGTGTTTGCATTGCAAATTTTAGTTTGCTGTTCAAGCTTGAGCTGGAAATATGTCCTCTGTAGGTTTTAAGGTTGTGAATTCCTCTTCATAGCATCCGTCTGTAGAAAAGCAAAGTTTGTGTGTGCGAATGTGTGTTTGTGTGTGTGTTTGTGTGTGTGTAAGCTGCCACCAGCGTTGTTCTGCTGGAGTCGTCCGTGAGAGCTTTGGAAAGCTGCTGCAGACTGATTGTTACAGACCACAAACTCAATCCTCACTTTCATTAGAGAAGACCATCTCAACCTGCCTAAGATAATGCTGTCCCTCTGGCCGTCTGTCTGGGTGCCTCCCTGGAGTGACTCGGACACACACCACCCACACACACACACACACACACAAGCTTTGGACTCCAGGCCAATCATCCTGGAAAAGAAAAGTGCGTTATGTCGGTCACCTTCAGAAACGGCTTACAGCACGGCCGTTCTGTCCACCATTTTACCCAGGCGTTCATTACCGCTACAGAAAGCTTTTTATCAGGTCTTTAACTCTATCTGTACAGCCTGATTTCACCTAATTTATCTCACTAACCATGGATAGGCCGCTCAATCATCTCCTTTCATCCACACCTCTCGGCTGTTGCATTCGATTATTTGCACCGTTGGGAAAAATAAGGACATTACGGCAATGACTGTTAACGTTAACTTTAAAGGTGATTTTTCTCAATATCTAGATTTTTTTTTTTCGGACCCTCAGATTCCAGATTTTGTTTTTTAGTTGTATCTTGGCCAAACACCGTTCTATCCTAACAAACCAGACATCAATGGTAAGCTTATTTAGTCAGATGATGTATAAATCTCAGTTTAAAAAAAACTGATCCTTATGACTGGTTTTGTGATCCAGGGTCACAAATGATTCTTAACAGCACTTATTTTAATCTTTTTTTTTTTTTTTTTTTTTTTTTTTTTTTTTTGCTATACAAATTTATTATATAAAGTTGGTAAATAATATGCTTCTTTTTATCCAAAATATTTGAGGTAACCCTGGACATTTTTAGTCTTAAAAAATAATAATAATAATAATAATTAAAAACATTTTTACTCATTTTTAAGGTTGTAAGGCTTTAAGGCTTAGATTTGACAAACCCACCTTACAGTAGTGATTTATTTTTCTCTGTTCTGTGGAGTAGTTACTATACTTCAGTAGCTGTGGTCTGCTTTGGTTTCATGTATCACTCCACACTCGTTTTCTTTTGGGTAATACAATAATCTGAACTCAAATCAATATTTTTATGTCCATTGATGTATTAATTTGCCACCGTAGTAATACACAGGATAATGAACTGTCATGATCACAGCAAACCCTTCAGAGCGATACAAGATCCAGAATCGAACGCTTGATGTATGTACACAATGTAGTTACACATAAAAAGCCTATGCTGCTGCTACTTACCATCATTACTACTAGGGGTGTGGAATATTGGCAAAAAATGTCTGTAAAATTTTATTTATTTTCCTTATTTACCTTTTTGCTAGTAGGGAAACCGCCAGTAGGTAGCAGTAATTCATTGTCTTAATGTGTGATTCATTGAATCATTCATTTAAACGATTCATTCAAATTGGCTGATATGTTTAAAAAGGAAGTCTTTATGAAAAGATTATTGAATCATTGGTTCAAAAACAGATTCATTAAGGAATGAATGAGATGTAGATATGTTCTGCTTCAGCTTTGTTTGTGGAAATACAAGAAAAAACAGGCAATATTGTGTCTTAAATGTATCTCACTCAATATCAACTGCTTTTTTTTGAACTGTTGTATAAAATTAATATCACATTTGTGATTGCACTCACATTAATGTTCAGGAAAATAGTACTTTTGTGTGATAATAACTATCATATCTTATGATTATACTCTACCAAAAAATTTTGACTGGTAGTGTATAATCATAAGGTATGATAGTTATTATCATATATGCCGATATGCTGTTCAAGAAACACAGAATTCTTTGATGAATAGAAAGATCCAAAGATCAGCATTTATCAGAAATAAAAAGCTTTTTTAACATCAGACTGTACCATTCAAAAGGAGTAATTATAATTTGTTTTTAGGAAAGAAATTATAGAAATTAATATTTTTATTTAGCAAGGATGCTTTAAATGATCAAAAGTGATAATAAAAACATTTATAATGTTACAAAAATTTCTTTTTCAGTAAATTCTGTTCTTTTGAGCTTTCTATTCATCAAAGAAACCTGAAAAATTCCTTTGAGCAGCAAATGAGAATACTAGATAAGGATCATGTGACTGGAGTAATGATGGCTAAAAATTCAGCTTTGAAATCACAGGACTAAATTACATTTTAAAATATATTCAAATAGAAAACAGTTTTTTTTTAATAGTAAAAATATTTCAAATTTTTACTGTTTTTGCTGTGCTCTGGATCAAATAAATGCATGCTTGTTGAGCAGAAGAGACTTCTTTAAAGAAACATAATCTTACTGTTCAAAAACTTTTGACTAGTAGTGTAAACAAAAAACCTAAAACCCATACAAGGATATTTTTTTTGCCCTCATAATTTAAATTATAATGGCATTTTAACTGCATTCTAAAAAGCTTTTGAACTCTAAAAATGAGTTTCTTGCAATGCTCGATTGTGTCAGCTTGCATATCCATAAAACAACATTTATGATGTTATCGCTGTACATTTTTGTATTCAAGATGAAAAAATGTTATGCTAGCGCTGTTACTGCTTTTAGTTTCTCCACAACACTGGTGCTATATTTATGATGAAACGAAAGAACAAAGAGTGTGATGTAAGAAAAAAGTGCATCAGGCGCTTTACTTATTTCCTTACTTTCCTGTGGTACCATGGTGATGAACGTTTCCAGTTTTCCATTCAAATGCACAAAGGCTTTTTCCAGACAGATACGAATCTCATTTCCCATGTGTGTGACGCTTCTGTAAATACACAGCGCTGGCACACAGCTGTGACCCTGATCCCTGCTATGATCTAACTTACATCAGGCCTTGAACTGTTCGAATGACGCTTTTGAGAGAATGAAATCACTCTGAAGCCTTGAGTATCTCCCTTGGTGTTAGGCAAACAAAACAAATGCTAACAAGGACAAAGTTCCTTTTAACCCACACAGTATGAATAACCACAGAGAGAGGACAATGACATTAAAAACCATTTAAAGTGATCTCTTGTTTTCCTTTTCTGTTCTGTGTGCAGGCGATTGAGAAGAATTTGATCCGTAAGTCAAGCGGAGGGTTGACGTACATCGCTGAATGGAAAGGCGGACTCCTGGAGCACAAGATGGGTCACCTGACCTGCTTTGCCGGTGGTATGATCGCTCTAGGGGCGGACGGAGCCCCTGATGATAAGACGGGTCACCAGATGGAACTGGCGGCCGAGATCGCCCGCACATGTCACGAGTCTTACAGCCGAACAAGTGAGTGGGAGAACTGCTTTGAAAATGTTGGAACAAAAATGTTAAACAGTTTCAGCAAAAATGTATTTATTAATTAATTTATTTATTTTCTAGTTATGGTTAGAAATTACAATGCAGTCGCAGCCTCTCTGAAATAAGACGTAATGTTTTGTGTTAAGAAAATAGAGCCCACTTACCCACCAGTTCAGATACGTGTGTGTGTGTGTGTAAAATGTTGAAGGGAAAAAAAGTTAAGCATTTCCAGCAAAATAAATAAATAATAATTGTTAATTTAATTGTTTTTCCCCATGTGTGTTAATACATTTTCTAGTTATGGTTAGAAAATTACAGTGCAATTACAGGCTATCTGAAATAAGAAATAATGTCTTGTGTAAAGAAAATAGAGCCCTCATGCCCATCAATTCAGATACAGATATATGTATATGTGTGTGTGTGTGTGTGTGTGTGTAAAATGTTGGGGGAAAAATAGTTAAATATTTCCAGCAAAAAAAAAAAAAAAAATTAAATTAAATTAAATTATTATTTAATTTTATTTTATTTTTAATTGTTTTTTTTTTCCCCCATGTGTGTTAATACCTTTTCTAGTAATTTAGTTATGGTTAGAGAAAATTACAGTGCAATTGCAAGCTCCCTAAAATGAGAGATAATATTTGTGTAAAGAAAATTGAGATTTTTGTATTGTTTTTATTTCCTATTTTTATATTTTTATCCACTTGCCCACCAATTTAGATGTACACATTAACGTATTTATTTTTTAAATATTGTTGTTGTTATTATTGTTATTAATAACAATAATAAGTATTATTATTATTATTATTATTGTTGTTGTTGTTGTTGTTGTTGTTGTTAATAATAATAATAATATTAATAATAATAATAATGAGAATAATATTAATTAATTAATTATATTATTATTATTATTATTATTATTATATTATTATTGTTGTTGTTATTTATTATTATTATTATTATTGTAAAGTCTTTAAATTATAAATTATTTACTGATTTACTGAATTACTGAATTATTTACTGATTTACTGATTTTTTTTTTTTAATGCAAATTGCTGTGTAACAGTAATGAGAATGACATTGAGAATAACGAGAATTACAGGAATCAAATGCACTTAAAGGTAAACCATGAAAATAATGCAGATATATCAAGATGCATTACAGTAATGAAAATGAGATGTGCATTTATTTATTTATTTATTTATTTGCTAATTTATTTATTCAGTTGTTTACTTATTTTTATTTATGTTTTTATGCAAAAACTTAAGTGATTTATTATGAGGAGGCAATACCACAATTAAATTCAAACTTATTTACTTCTACAAATATTAAAGTAATGTTTTTTTTGTGGAAAATTGTAATGTGAAACAAAATAATGTATTTAAATAATTAAATAATTTAATTATAGTTTTGTATGCTGTTTTTGCAGAACATTTTTGTTTGTCCAACATGCCTTCAGAGTATGTAATAGATTTTCCCACATCTGTGCTGTGATTTGTTACTTGACTAGTCAAGTAGTTTGTTTTGCTGACTATGCAGTGCCGGTATGATATAACACAGATCCTAGTGAGAATTTTAAAGTGCTCACCCATAAGTCTGTCAAAAACCAATGTAGAGATTCCCTAAATCCATTGCTGTTAACCCTGAACACAACACAGAAACTCAAATCCCTTGTTAAACACACACATACACGATCATCACTGGCCTGTTCATAATGCTTAGGTATTTTTAGCGACTGCAGATTATCAAAGGTCCAGATTATACCACAGCCCCTAATCCACATCCAAATAATTGTTCTCAGGAACATTGTAATCCCATAATCCCTTGTCAACATGAATGTTTGAGTGATGAATTTGACACCATGTGTGTTTCAGGTATGAAGCTGGGTCCCGAGGCCTTCCGCTTTGACGGCGGCGTAGAAGCCGTCGCCACACGGCAAAACGAGAAGTACTTCATCCTTAGGCCGGAGGTCATCGAGACGTACATGTACATGTGGAGGTTCACCCACGACCCCAAATACAGGCAATGGGGCTGGGAGGCAGTACAGGTGAGAACTCGTGTCGTGTGGATTTGACACATCGCTTTTTGCGCAACGCCACCAGTGTGTGACTGGTAAACACGTCGCCACATTAGGCCTGGGATGTAGGCCAGACTGTGAGTCACAGCGAGGCTTTATCCATGCCCTCAGACGCTCCCTGCACTTCAGCACAGCGGGATTAGAGACAATGGAGACCGCCAAGATCTCACAGCCTTGTAATTGTATCATAATGACTTCAGATTGCCATTGTGATGTCTATCCCTTCAGGCGATACATCACATCTCATCCTCCTTCGCTCTCCCTCTGCCATCTAGTCCTCTTACAGAAAAATGTGCTGGCTCAACACGCAATGAATGAAAGACTTGATTCTTTGCTCTAAAAAAATGACTTTGTCAAATCTTCAGTATCAGGGGTCATGAACTGCCTTTATTATTTTGTACAGTTCTCTGAGGTCCACTTGTAATGTTATCACGATTTTTACATTAAAAAAATCTAGGGCTGCCCTTGACTAAAGATTTTTCTGGTCAACTAGTGGTTGTTCATTTTGCACGTTTATTAATAAACCATATAAATCATAATAATGAGACTTCAGTTGCTTACATAGCCTAGTAAACACTCAAGCGCTTGCAAAAAGCTTGCCATACCACACCGGCAAATATAATAATTATGAATGTAGGCAAGTACACAGGGCTTTCATTATTTTATTATCATATTCGTTGTTATCGTGAGTGTGCACAAATGAACGTAGAGTCTGAAAAACCATTTTTGAGGTCAATTAATGATAGGTGAGCGTTTGGATGTCCTGCCTTATGTACTATTGTACCGCATAGATCAGCCGCTTCCTGTAGATTTTTTTTTTTTTTTCTGCGACTGAGCAAATAATACAATTTTGGTCGACTATTAGGGGCAGCCCCACAAAAAACATCATTTTCTGTCCTGTTTTTAACCCCCTCAGCAGAACACTCTGTTTGAATAGGCATGGCGGATTGTAGACTCAACAGTAAAAGCCCACTGCTATGATTCCTCACAGATGGACGCCACTGTGATTTTGGTTTAAAATTCATAAATATCTCAATACATATCAAACAATCTGTAAGAAGAGACAAAGCACTCACAATTTTTTTGAAACATCACTGTCGGATCTAAAAAGGTCGGCACATCATTGTCTTTTAGTTTCAGTCTTTTTGGAAGTCCTGTGTCGAATTGTCGCCCGGTTACTAACGTAACCTTGGTTCCTCGTAACCTTGAGTTAAGGGAACAAGTGTTGCGTCACTGACGTTATAGGTAATTGTAAACAAATTCATGGTAAAATAAAATGAACAAAAGAGTTCTTACTGACACGGTCTGGATCTTCATTAAAAAAAAATTTAATCCACTTTTTCCTAACATTTGGATCAGAATGAAGGCAATGCAAAAACTGTTTTTTCAACAACTTGGCGCTGCAGAGCGTCCTTTTGTTTTCAGAACCATCTTTATCGTTTGGTTTCTGAATAGACCTGCACGTTCGCCTCCCTGGCAAACACTATGCGCGAATTGGTGGGCGGGGCTAAACAGGCAGTGATGTCAATCTTCTTCTGCATCATAGAGTAGAACATTCCAAAACAATTCCAAACCTTCGTTCATTTTCGGAACACAAATTAAAATATTTTTGATGTAATCCAAGAACTTTCTGTCCCTGCATAGACAGCAACGCAACTGACACGTTTAAGGCCCAGAAAGGTAGTATAGACTTCATTAAATTAGTCCATGTGGCGTCATTAGTTCAACCGTAATGTTATGAAGCTATGACAATACTTTTTGGCACTTTTTTTTGTCATTGTCAAAATCCTTTTATGGACAAATTGGCACTGCAGAGCGTACTGTTGTTTTCAGAGCCATCTTTATTGTTTGGTTTCTGCGTAGACCTAAGCATTCGCCTCTCTGGTAAACACTATGCGCGAATGGGTGGGCAGGGCTAAACAGGCAGTGATGTCAATCTTCTTCTGCGGAGGCGGTGCTTATCTACCTGTTACATCATAGAGTAGAACATTCCAAAAGCTGTCGTTTTGGCAGACTGCCTTCAATATAAGCTGTTTTTAGACTAACGACAGAGTTTTGACTTCCGAAACCTACAGGAAGTGTTTATAGTACAATGACCGCTCATATGTCAAAATTTTGGTTTCTCAGTTTCTCCTTTAAAATGTCCCTTTTTGCACTCTTCACAGCACCACAACACAGATAATTTTGATTATAATGTCACTTTTCACAAATAGCGCACAAATTTATTTTATATTTGCCACGTTCATGCTTCAAACTGTCATTAATTACTCACCCTAATGTCGTCCAAACCTGTAAGACCTTTGTTCATCTTCAAAACACAAATTAAGATATTTTCAATGAGATTCGAGAGCTTTTTGACTCCGCATAGACAGCAAAGCAACTCACACGTTTAGTCCACGTGACTAGTTCAACCGTAATTTTATGCAGCTAGGACAATACTTTCTGTCTGCAAAGAAAACTGTTTTCTGTTTCAGTCTTTTTATATGGAATTGTGGGTTGGGGGTCTCTTGACTTGGCCCAGTAAGCACCTTTGCGTCAGAGTCCTGTCTCTGAAAATGAAAAGTAAATGACACTTGCTAGAAATGTGTAAAACTATTACATTGACACTGACAGGTACATTTGTATCTTTGTATATCAGGCTCTGGAGAAGTACTGCAGGGTGGATGGGGGTTACAGCGGAGTGAGAGACGTCTACGCTAACACTCCCAACCACGATGACGTGCAGCAGAGCTTCTACATGGCTGAAACACTCAAGTGAGTACAGAGCACACAAACATACACAGCTGTTGGAGAAAGAAAGAAAATGAGACTGACTTGTGATTCTGCAATTACTGACTGAATGAGAGGAAAGTTCTTCAGTTAGAATGCATGAATTGAGCCAATTCTCTGTCAGAGCGAGAATCGTCACTGTCAAGGTGATTGAGACACAAGACTGTGACGACGCAAACTCATTCACAGACATCCTTATCCTTATTAAAGACAGATAAATGAAAGGAGTGAATTAAAAAGAGTCAGTTACTTCGTCAGAGCACAAAATTAACAGTTGCAGGCTTAGCGAGGTCATTGTGCTCTTCAGTATTCTGTTTTTTAGGTTTTCTGATATATCTTCCTAGCTCTCCAGTCCTCCCATTTGATTGCGTTTTAAAAGGAAATCGCTGTTCGAGTCTCATCCTGCCACGCCAGACAGCAGCTCTCCATTTCTCCTGCCTTTAATACTCTGGAGGAGCGCTTGCCCTTTGGCCAGGAGGAGTGCAGCGCACACAATTGAGCAGAGAAAAGACTTAGCAATTCTTTGAGAGCAAGAGAGAGAGAGAGCGAGTGCATCCAAAAACCCCTGCTTTCAACTTTTCCCACTCTGGTTGTTTCTCATTCTGTTGTTGCTCCTGGCTTGCTTTCGCCCCTTTTGCACAGTAAGTGCGTATTAAGTAATGATTCTTCTTCAGAGCCAGACTGTCTGGCGGGCTGAAGGATCAGAGTTTCCTGTTCATAGAAATGCTCTCAATGTGTTTGTGGGCATGACTCTGCTCTTTAACATGCTCACTTCAGCCCACTACATCTGCTCTTACTCACATGCTGAACCACTAAAGGGATGGTTCACACAAAAAAAAAGACAAATTCGGTCATCATTTACTCACCTGAACAGCTGAAGTCAAAAGTTTACATACACCTTGGAGAATCTGCAAAATGTTAATTGTTTTACCAAAATAAGAGGGATAATACAAAATGCATGTTATTTTTATTTAGTACTGACCTGAATAAGATATCCCTGGTGACAAAAACAGCATATGCTGTAGGTATGTTTTGATGTTGGTTTAAGCTGGTCTTTTGCTGGTTTAAGCTTGTCCTTTGCTGGTTTATGCTGGTCTTAGCTGGTCATGTTGCTGGTCAAGGACCAGCATAAACCAGCAAAAGACCAGCTTAAACCAGCATCAAAACATACCTAACAGCATATGCTGTTTTTTTCACCAGGGGTTTCACATAAAAGACGTTTACATATAGTCCACAAGAGAAAATAGTTGAATTTATAAAAACGACTTGTCTAAAAGTTTACAAACGTTTGATTCTTAATACTGTGTTGTTACCTGAATGATCCACAGCTGTGTTTTTTTTGTTTAGTGATAGTTGTTCATGAGTTACGTGTTTGACCTGAACAGTTAAACTGCCTGCTGTTCTTCAGAAAAATCCTTTGGGTCCCACAAATTCTTTGGTTTTTCAGCATTTTGTGTATTTGAACCCTTTCCAACAATGACTGTATGATTTTGGGATCCATCCTTTCACACTGCGGACAACTGAGAGACTCACTGATGCTTTGGAAGAAAAAAAACGATGCATTATGAGCATTATGTGAAAACTTTTGGAATTTGAAGATCAGGGTAAATTGAACTAATTTTGTCTTCTGAGGAACATGTAAGTATCCCTTTTAGCTTCTGAAGGGCATTACTAAATGGAAAAAAAAAGGGTTGGAAAGGGTTCAAATAAACAAAAATGCTGAAAAACCAAAGAATCTGCAGGACTCAAAGGACTTTTCTGAAAAACAGTGGGCAATTTAACTGTTCAGAACAAACAAGGGACTCAGGAACAACCATCACTTAAAAAAACAAAACAAAAAAAACAGCCGTGGGTCATTCATGTAACAACACAGTATTAAGAATCAAGTGAATGTAAACTTTTGAACAAGGGGCATTTTCATAAATTCAACCATTAATTTCTTTTGTGGACAATATGTAAATGCATTTTATGTGAAATATCTTATTCAGGTCAGTACTAAATAAAAAATAACATGCATTTTGTATGATCCCTCTTATTTTGGTATGACAATTAACATTTTGCAGATTTTGCAAGGTGTATGTAAACTTTTGACTTGTATGACTGACTTGCTTTTGTGAAAAAGAAGATATTTCAAAGAATTGTTCATACAATGGGGAGCCGATATAACAGCCCATATTTGTCTTTTTTTTTTTAAGGAATAGTTCACCCATAAATTAAAATTCTGTCATTAATTACTGACCCTCATGTCATTCCAAACCAGTAAGACAGTCGTTCATCTTCAGAACACATATTAAGATATTTTTAAAGAAATCTGAGAGCTTTCTGACCCTGCGTAGACAACAATGCAGCTGACACGTTCAAGGCCCAGAAAGGTAGTAAGGACATTGTTAAAATAGTCCATGTGACATCAGTGGTTCAACCGTAATGTTATAAAGCTATGAGAATACTTTAAGTGTGCAAAGAAAACAAAAATAATGACTTCATTCAACAATTTCTTCTCCTCCGTGTCAGTCTTTGACGCACGTTCAATGTACCATGTACCATGACACGTACCATTCAGTATTTTGAGCTTTCACTTAGTAAAACCAGGACACACTTCCACTCAACTATCTCCATCATTCAAAATAGCCTAAAAATAAATTATAAAAGTGGTAATCAGTTTAATAGTTGTTGGGTCACTTTCACTTGCAATGCAGTATGACTTCCTGTGACCTCTGTTGTTAAATAAAGCTGCCTGGCCTCATTTATAATTGCCATTCACCTTCCAGTTTCTTTCTACCCAGTGGCACAGTATTACAAGCGAAGGTCTGAAGATCATACTCTCTCCAGCAGGAGGCCAGGTGCGGTTTAAGGTGCCAGGAGTGGTTCATCCAGTAGACACGCATGATTTAGCTTTAACTCTGGAGGCCTGAGGTCAACAGCTTATATTTTCAGAGGGGCAGCGAAGTAGAGAGCCTTTCATCAGCGAATCTCCAGCCAATGCATGTCTGTTCAGAGAGGAAACCGAGAGGGAGGGAGGGTTAGAAAGCGTATTATCAAGGTCACAACTTCATCAGGAAACAGGAGTCAGCATCGCCGTCTCCGGCTAAAGTTTACAGACTGTAATTTTTAACGAGTGTCATCCAGCCTTCCAAATAAAGATGTGCCTTCTAACCTATAGGGTGTTTTTTTTCCTCCTTGGCTGCAGGTTTTGAATTATGGCCTTTGCTTGTAAAACAATGTCCTTTAGCTATGGCTGTCAGCCACAAGTTGCTACTCTCAGCCAAAGGAAGCGAAATGTTTAGACCTTTTGTAATTTGTAATCTTCATCCCTTATTTATGCTGTTGTTGTTGTCTTGGCAGTCTGTTGCTTGGCAGACACAGTTTTACTTCATCAGCACTTGGGAGATGTTCGTGTTTTGTTAACGAAGTAAACACTCAGATTTTAAGAGGTAGATTTATTTATGCAGGTTGGCATTAATTGAGATAATTAGTGGTGTTTGTGGTTTTACTGTTGTGCATGCTAAGTATTAAACTTTGGCGTGTAATGAGACTCACGCCATTTGTGATAGACGTAAATTATACCTCAAATGAGTCCTGTCAGACTTGAGTGATAAACGGGTGGAAAGAGTAGACTTTGTATGTGTAAGTGTATGAAAGCTTTTGAATGGGGTCATTTTTATAAAATTAATTTTAATTAACATTTTGCAGATTCTGCAAGGTGTATGTAAACTTTTGACCTCAACTGTATATAATTTAAATTCATTGTGTTCAATGAGTAAAGCATTAAATTGACATTACAAAAAGTAGCTTTAAAAAGAAATATTTTGATTCCACTTTGCATAAATAATAATAAATGGGTATTAATGGGTTAAAAAATTATATTAAAATATGGGGAAAAAAATAAAATGCTACTCTCAATATGAAACTGCCATAACTATTTATGTATTTATTGAATATGTAAAATAATTACATTTTATTTCAATCAATTATTTATAGAGTACATAAAAACTGTAAAAATGCTGTAAGAAAAATCTAAACACACTGTAAAAGTCATATTGAGAGTAGCATTTTATTTTTTTCCCGTATTTCAATATAAATTTTGTTTTTGTTTTTTTTATCCATTATCAGGGCTCTATGCTTACTTTTCTTTTTAGGAGCAC
Source organism: Labeo rohita (assembly GCF_022985175.1). Classification (NCBI taxonomy): domain Eukaryota; kingdom Metazoa; phylum Chordata; class Actinopteri; order Cypriniformes; family Cyprinidae; genus Labeo; species Labeo rohita. The sequence goes on from NC_066888.1 coordinate 26,463,900, forward strand.
TTGTGCAAGTTACCAATCAAATGAAATCAGTATTAACAAAATTAATTTGTACTACAAAAGTGGCTTGTAGGTGTATTTTCATGTTTAATGAGGCTCAAAGTTGGCATGAGAGCAATCAAATTCATAAATTCATGTTGAGATTGTATTAAATATAAAATTTTCAATATAGAAATATTAAATGATTTAAATAACTGAAAAGATACTTTAAAAATGAAACTAAAACTGCCAGTAGGTGGTGGCAAGTCACTGATTTAATTACTGAATCATTCATTCATTTGATTAGTTCGAACGGCTGATTCATTCATGAATAAAGCAAGTCACTGTCTTTATGAATGGGAAATTGAATCATTGACTCACTAAATTTGTTTAAAAATGCAGATTCATTCATAAACAAAACTGTACTGTTTTGAATGGAGATGTGCGGCGGCTCAGTTTTGACTTGTTCAAACTATTTTTGATGAAAAAAATAGAGCAAAATCAGGCAATAGTGTTATAGTCAGACAATGTAAGTCACTTAATGTTAACTTCTTGTGTATTTAACTGCTGTATTAAATCAATATCTCATTTACAAACTCCTTTAAAAATCATTAAAAGCTGTCACTCGTCTTAGGTTATCGCAGTCTCACAAAGTTCCATTATAATCAATGAAGCTCTCTACACTGCACAATGAATCTCTTATTTTCACTCTGTCTACACTTTATGAAAAGATTTGTGAGATAAGTTACTCAATGTTGCGAAAACACATAGAAACCTTTGAAGCTCCCCTCAGCATAAACAAATATGCTGATCGGGTCAGTCACACTGGTGCTCCTAAATATTTTTTCATAGTCGCACGCAGTAGTTTTCAGTCGCAAATGTGACTGTAGAGCCCTGATTAACACCCATTTAATTATCCTTTTTCAAATTGCCAGTAGGTGGCGGCACGTCACTGTCTTGATGAGTGAAACATTCAGTCATTCGTCAACTGACTCGTTCAAACATCTGAATGATTCGGAAGCAAAGCAAATGACTCTTTTTATGAATGGGTCATTGAATCATTGACTCACTCGATTTGTTAAAAAACGCGGATTCGTTCAGTAGCGAAACGCTGTTGAGTGTTTCTCGTAGATGCACAACAATTGTGCTGTGGCTTTGGAACTATTTTCATTGGTAAAATTGAGCAAAACGGACAATATTGCATCTAAAACTTAACAATTAACTTTTTATTTATTCAGCAATTAACTTTTATTCATTTGTATTGCAGTCTGTATTGTGCATGTATTTGAGAAACACAGCACAGTTGCTTGTGTGATGTTGCTAAACTAAAAACCCATTAAATGAAAAACTAAAAACCCATAAAATTACACTGACTTGGTTGAACCGTGACCATTCATATTGTGAATATCTATTCAATTCATGAAGTTTAGCTGTACTTAGAGTCTAATGATAATTATTTGCCTCTCATAACCTTGATGTTTATGCTTCTAATTTATGCACATAATCATGTTTTCCAAATACCACAAATCTCTTACAGGCAACCTTACTGGGATTAACTATATTATAAAATGCCCTTGAAATATCTGAGTGATTTTCTTTCTTTATTTTTCAGGTATCTGTATCTTTTGTTTTCCGACGACGACCATTTGCCTTTCGATCACTGGGTGTTCAACACTGAGGCCCATCCTCTTCCCCTCATTAAGAAACAGACCCCTGAAATGGCAAACCATCTCAAGTAATCTTCATCCAACCCCAAAGCGCCACTGAGACGTAACTTCCTGGACCTGCTTTAACAGTGGACAAGAGCTATGGACGCAAACCCCCTATGGCTGGAGAGTTCTTGTCGTCCAGGACTTTTCCTGGAGCCTCACGCGTTTCTCCCCAGCCGTCTCTCCTCTGCCGTCTCTTCTCGGGATTCTGCATGCTGCCCCGTCGCCTCTTTCTCTACCCCAGATTCTATGAACACGTCTCTGAACCTCAGAGACCCAGAAGGACCATATTTCCTCTGTGAGGAGAACGGACCAGACCGTTTTCCATCGCCCTCTCACACACGTTATGAAGCCATAGGTAACTCAAATGCATCGACGTCCTTGTGTTTTTTGCATCATGTTCGTTTACAGGAGTGAAAATATAAGATTTCCAGCGAACTTCGCCATCTCTTGCTGTCTGTTTCTTTCGGGATGAGGTTTGGTTCGGTATTTGAGGCTTTATTGGACAGCAAGGTAGTGAAACTAAGTCAACTAGTGCCTTTTAGTCTTACTGATCATTTTAGTCAAATTTTAATAGCAACACTCTATCTATTTTCGCTGTGACCGAAAGTATCTTCCTACCGGCCTACAGCCCTCTTACCCTCGTGATGGATGTATGAATCGGTTGTTTATCGTTCATTCCTCTACATTTGTGAGCTTACTTTGTTTCATAAAATGTGTACAAAATGTGTTTTGATTGTTTACTTAATCAATGGAGGCAGAGACTTTTTATCCTAGACATGTAAAATAGAGTACTTTGTGTTAATTTATTACTCAAGACGTAGGGTTTTTCGTCTTTTTTCGGTGTGGAGGGCACAAAACTACAGAGCCCCTAAAGAAGGCATGATAATAAGATAAAAAAATTAGATGAGAGCGAAAAATTACATTTCAATGTTTTCGCTGAAATATGGTTTCTCCTCCCACTTCGTTTTTATCCCAAAAATTTCATACACAAACACATATTTTTTTTTGTAAGGAAACACAAAATCATTTATTTTTGGATGCAAAGGTTTTGTGAGCGAACACAAGTTTGCTAACAATCGTAAAAAGATTCTGTGGAACGCATACATTTCACAAGCGAATGCACAAGCTTTGTGAGTGAACTGCAAAGTTTCGCGAACAAACAAAGTTTTTTGGGGAAAATGCAAAAGAAGGCAAAAGTTTTGCAAATGTTTATTTGTTTAACGCAAAAGATTGTGAGCAAACAAAAATGTCTCACAAGTGAACGTAAAAAGTTCCTCTGTGGAAGGAAAAAGTTTTACAAGCGAATGCTAAACTTGCAAGCAAGCAAATTTTCTGGAGGATGCAAAATTTTACGAATTAACAAAAGTTTTGCGAATAAAAAAAAAACAAAATGAACATGAAACTTTTGCGAGCAAACAAATTATTCCGGGGGAATGCACAGTTTTGCGAATTAACTAAAGTTTTTGCGATTTTAAATTTTTGCGAGCAAATGCGAAATTTCTTGGAGGAACACAAACATTTTGTGAACCTAAAAGTTTCTTGAGGAAACCCAAAGGTTTTGCAAGAGATAAGTATAAGCATCAGTTCCTCTGTGGAGCACAAAACTTTTTGTTTCGCAAACAGGCTAAAACGTTTCACAAGCAAACACAAAAATTTAGCAAGCAAGGGGCTGCAACATTTTGCGAATTACAAGTTTTGCGAATAAACACTAAGTTTCTTGGAGGAACATACACAATTTTGTGAGCGAACACAAAAGTTCCTCTGTGGAATGCAAAACTTTTTGTGAGCGAATGCAAAAGTTTCGCAAACAGGCTCAAAAGTTACTCAGTGGAACGCAAAAGTTTCATAAGCAAATGCAAAACTTTTGCAAACAGATTTTTCCAGGGAAATGCTGTTTTGCGAATCACAAGTTTTGTGGGTAAACACTGACCGAATGCAAAAGTGAACACAAAACTTTTGGAAGTAAACAAATTTTTCCAGGGTAATGCAAAGTTTTGCAAATTAACGCAAAATTTCTTGGAGGAGCACAAACATTTTTGTGAACACAAAAGTTTCTCTGAGGAACGCAACATTTTTGTGAGTGAATGCAAAACTTATGCAACCAAACAAATTTTTGCAGGAAATGCAAATGTTTTCTGAATTAACAAAAGTTTAGCATTCGCTTGTGAAACTTTTGTGTTCCACAGGGGAACTTTTGAGCCTGTTCGCAAAACTTTTGCAGTTTTGAGTTTTTGAAACTCGAGCAAAGTTTCTTGGAGGAACAAATATGTAAGCAAACCCAAAAGTTTGTTGAGGGAATGCAAAGTTTTTTAAAAGAACACAAACGTTTCCCAAGTGAATCCAAAGGTTTTTGTGAGCAAAACTGTTTGTGAGCGAATGCAAAAGTTTCGCACAGGCTCAAAAGTTACTCATTGGAATGCAAAATTTTCACAAGCGAACATGAAACTTTTGCAAGCAAACAAATTTTTGCAGGGAACGTTTTACCAATTATCAAAAGTTTTTCAAGCAAAGTATCTTGGAGGAACATTTTTGTGAATGACCCCAAGAACGCATTGATTTTGCAAGAAAACGCACAAGAAAAGTTTCACAAATTAATGCAAAAATTGCTCTGTGGAATCCAAATGTTTTTGTTAGCAAATGCAAAAGTTTTTCAAATAGGCGCAAAAGTTACTCAGTAGAAGGCAAAATTTTCACATGTAAACAAAAACTTTTTGCCAGCAAAAAAAAAATTTCGTTTTGTGAGCAAATGTTTGTTTCTCCAAGAAACTTTTTTTTTTTTGTGAGTGAAACCAAAAGTTTCTTGAGGGAACACTGAGGTTTTGCAATTAGCACTGAATATAATTTTTCCTTTCATCTAATCACCACGTCCCTTTAGGAGCTCTGTAGTAAACCACGACAAAGCTGCTTGAAATCATTGGAAAAGTGTTTTATTAGGACAACACGTGCAGCGCCAGATAAAAGGAGAATGAATATTTGTATGAATGTACCACCAAATGTGAATTGAACATTCTTTGGCCTAGTTGTTGTGATTTATCATTTTATCTGTTTGTTTGTTTGTTCATTTATTTGATTTAACGTGAAAGCACAAAGTTGTGAATCAGTATACTCGGGTTCTCCATGAAGAAAAGAATAGGAATATTACTGTAGGACAATGTGACAGCACAAGTGAGGAATTTTGATGAAAAAAAAAAAATGCAAACCAATGAATGCAAAGCAGTCCATGGCACTGGATATGACACACACACTACATCTATTAGATAACCACATTCCAATTTGTGGAAGAACGGACCAATTCCCATCTTATTAGGATGTTTGGGGAATTTGACAACTCAGGCCTGCAGCTGATGTTCCCAAAATGACACAAAGCTAAACCAACCCTGCTTAACTAGCATGGTGTGGTGTTTTAACCTATGTATTATACTAGTGGATCTACATGGAAATAAAAATACCTCGCAGAGATTCCTCTCTTGAGGCCAGGGACTGCAACACGTGACATGGTATTTCTCCGCTGTATGTGTGCTGGCGAACAGCGTACTGTCAGAGTTAGGAACCGCAATATATGAAAGTACCGTCATCTCGAGGGAGGCCCGTCATAAAACACTGTGACACTGTAGATAAGGCATCGCGCTCACTGTATTCATGATACTGCGAATCTAAACGATGTTTAGCACTGCCGCGGCATAGCGCGGACTAGCGATTTGTGCTGTCTCTTTAGTGAAAGTGATTCCTCAAGCTGTGACTGAGAATCCGCAGCGACTTTTAGGTGACGCATCTGGTTGCAGAATAGGAGATGTGCTTTTCGGATTAAGAATTTGTTGTTTAAATATTGTGTTGATCTTGCTTAGAAAATGCCTTTTTTGTGATTCTTGTCGTTTATTTCTTCATGAGACAACCTCAGAAATGTAACTGTACAATATTGCTGATAATCATTCCATTGCACATAGTCTGATTTGTTTTGTTTTTTCTTTAATATATATGCAATTAATTTTGTGGGAACGTGTTTGGTTTTCTGTTTTTTTTTTTTTTTTTTAATTCGTTTTTTAATTGTACATATCTCATTCTGGCAAACTGCCAGCCATCATTTATATAAATCTTAATGATCTTATGTAATAAATTATATTAAAGAGCAGCAAAGGTTTTTGATAAACTATATTTGTTACACTTCAATTATGAATAAAACAATCTTTTAATATAATATTGAGTTGTTGTTTTTATTAAATTTATATTAAATGTCCTGTCGTTCTGTTCTGCTCTATTGTTTTTTTTTCTGTTTTTCTATTGTTCTGTGTATTATTCTATTGTTTTTGTTCTATCTTTATTTCTGTTTCACACTCTATATCTCTTTTGTTCTATCTATAGTTCTGTCTATCCTTCTATCATTGTGTCTACCTTTCTAGCTTTCTGTCTATCATAACATATCTATTGTTCGGTCTATTTATTATTCTATCTTTCTGTCTATTTAGCACTTTATATAGTTCTATCATGTCTGCGGTTCTGTCTGTAGTTCTGTTTATCTGTCTATCGTTCAGTGTATTATTCTATTGTTTTTTGTATCTTTCTGTCTGTTTCGCTCTATTTATAGTTCTATCGTTCTACTGTATCTATAGTTCTGTCTATCATTCTATCATTCTGTCTGCCGTTCTAGCTTTGACAGAATGTTAATCTGTCTATTTAACGCTTTATGTATAGTTCTATCATTGTCTATCGTTCTATCTGTTGTTCTGTCTATCTATCGTTGTGTGTATTATTCTATTGTTTTTTTTTTGTATCTTTCTCGGTTTCGCACTATGTTCTATCGTTCTGTCTATCATTCTGTCTACTGTTTTAGCATTTATTGTCTGTGATAACGTTGTATCTATCATTCGATTTATTTATAATTCGTTAAAATCGTCTGTTCTGCCTTTTGCTCTATCATTATGTCTGTCTATTGTTCTATTTTCTGAACGGGCAAGAACCGCACAAGAAGCCATATGACTGACAGGTAAAACAACCAATCACATTACTTTTCTGTAGAATTCAACCAATCAGATGACGACTTCGAAACATCGAGCCAACCGTCCGTGGGCGTGACGTATATCGTTCTATCTCTGGTTCTATCTGTCGTATAATTCCATTTGTTTAATTATCATTCCATCCTTTAGTCTATCATTCTATCTATCTTTGATTATGTTGTTCTCTCTTTAATTCTGTTCAATCTACAGTTTTATTCTTTCATTCTGTCAACAATTCTGTTATTCTATTTGTGTATCTTTTTATCTGTCATTACAGCTAGTGCAAACATGGTTATTTATGCTGGTCTAAACTTGTTCATGGAAGCATTGATACATATTTATTCCTTTGATTCCATTTTTATCCATTTTTTTTCCATTTGCAGTTTAGAAAATTGTTCACATCTGGAGAATTTAGAGGACCGGATATAAAAAAAGTCATAATGGATTCATAAATAAACCATGATAACAGAGAAGGTATAAATATAGCATATGAATAAATAAAACAACTGGACAACCACAGGAAGAAATGTGCTTTATCAATTTTAAAAGCAACAAAGTGAGACAGTTGAAGCGGAATAGGGAGAAAGTAAATGCAATAGCCGCGGGGTAAAGTAAAGTCAGAAGGAATTGGAAATAGAAACAGATTTGCTGTTCACTCAGAACATTATCATTATCTGATGTCACAACGCATAATAAAGCTGTTCAGCAACAACGTCAATTTGTAGGCCGACACAAAAAGCTAATTAGCCATGGATTCCCTCGGGAACTGCTAATGGGTTTTCAGAAGAGCTTAGATAAATAATAATAAAAAATATGTATTTAGCATGTTATGCATATGTTAATTATTTCTTACAAAACAAGATTTTATTTTATTGTCATGAATGATGTAGAGCTTTGAGCTTTTGTTAATTGTGTTTTTTGTTAACACTTCACATTTAAGTGTTTGTGTTACACATATTGGACAATGAATCAAATTAATTGCAAGCTGCTCTGCAAACTAATTGCATATTAAGAACATGATGTTCATTAGTATTTGTCATTAATCACATAATTACTTACATGGTAACATGAACACTGATGTTAAGTGTGATTGTATTTTGTTTTTGCATTTATTTTTATTTTTTTTTTTTTTCATTTCTGTGTCTTGCTGTCTTTCTGCACAAACAAACCACTCATCACAAAGCCACGTCCAATTCTAATGACAGTTGATGTGAGCCGAGCGAGGCCTGAGGTGTACAGGAGATCATGGGTCGCAGCTGTGTGCCAGCGCTGAGTGTTTACAGAAGCACAGCAAACACAGGAAATGACAATCTAGCCTATCTTTCATTATGTCCCTCTCGCCTGGGGAGAAATCTGAATGGAGGGCATTGTTCTCTTCCGTGACACAGCAAAGGACAAATACTACAGCACTGCAGGCAGTCGCTCCCTTGGCCATGCTTTTCTTATACACACACCGAATATTCATAAGGGTCTTTAATTAGGATGTAAAGTTCACATAGGGTATTAGCAGCCACTAGTTATGGTACTTTAACTCGGTAGGCTAGCCTAATATGGTTTCACCATTTGTTCTTACGGCAGAAGGTAAGAAGGCAGCCAGAAGTTCTCCATAATGGAGCATAACATGAACTTTACCTGTGTTAATCAATCGAAAAGCAACCAAATCTTTAATAAATAGTGTTGAAAAGCAACTTTAAAGGGGTAGTTCACCCAAAAATGACAATTCTGTCATCATTTACTAACCCTAAAGTTGTTCCAAACATGTATAAAATGTCTTTCATCCGTTGAACACAAGAGAAGATATTTTGAAGAATGAAGCAAAGAGTTGCTGGTCCCCATTGATATAGTATGGAAAAATATTGAAGTACAAGAATATACAAAATATGATATATAGGCTATAATAAAAATAACTGCAACCAAAACGAACTATACTGTAAAAACACAATTTGTTGAGTCAGCTTAAAATAATTTGTAACCTGGCTGCCTTAAAATTTTAAGTTCAGTCAACTCAAAAAAAAAAAAGTTTATTCAACTTGAAATGTTTAGTTATACTAAGTGACAGCTTAGATATTTGAGTTGAATCAACTTTAAATTTTAAGGCAGCTGGGTTACTTACCCATCTGTTAAGTTTAGCAAACACAAATATCTAAGTTGTTACCTAGTACAACTTAACATTTCAAGTTGAATAAACTTTTTATAGTTGACTGAACTTAAAATATTTAGGCAGCAGGGTAACAAATTATTTTAAGCTGACTCAACAAATTGTGTTTTTTATGTTTTACAGTGTAGAGGAAATTAACTCAATTAATTGAACAATCTGGAGTAGACATCAGTCACATTGTGGTGGTAGAAAAACACTGGTAACAAGTGGAGTGAAATGCGTAAAATCCACGGGATAAGAGATAATGCAAATCATTTTTATAGAATACTGTCATCGAAAACGGCATTTGAAGCTGAACGCGGACGTTTAAATGGATGAAACCTGCTATGATTACTTTTAAAGCATAAATATGATTTAAACAGTAGGCCTACATAATATGCACATATGCAGTTTATAGTGGACATATTATTTTAGCCCTACAGCATGAAAAACTATTTAATTCTATAACATTTTACATTTACCTACTTTATCTTACAATTCTGACTTTTTGCATAATGTACATTTATATCTCATATTTTGGACTTTATAGCTCAACAATGCCGACAGGAAAAAAAGCCACAAGTGTGGGTTATATGCTCAGATATAACCTTGGAATTGCAAGAATAAAGTCAGAATTTTGAAATATAAACTCAATTTTACCTTTTTTTTTTTTTGTTCTTTTATTCTCTATGGCTTCCATAGACTGCTGCGTTTTTTTTTCTGCCACCAGATAGGTTCTGCTCACAAAAACATCACCACTATTTGCGTTATTATCTTCTTAAAGGAGAAGTCCACTTCCAGATCAATTTACAAATAATTTACTCACCCCCTTGTCATCCAAGATGTTCACGTCTTTCTTTCTTAAGTTGTAAAGAAATTATGTTTTTTGAGGAAAACATTTCAGCATTTTTCTTCATATAATGAACTGGTATGGTGCCCCGATTTTGAACTTCCAAAACGCAGTTTAAATGCGGCTTCAAACGATCCCAAATGCGGTTGTAAATGATCCCAGCCAAGGAAGAAGAATTTATATACTTTCTAATGTCAAACACTCGTCTTGTCTTACTCTGCATGGACTGTTTTTGTTCCGGTTCATGACAGTTAGGGTATGTCGAAAAACTCCCATCTCATGTTCTCCCTCAACTTCAAAATCGTCCAATATCGCTGTTTTACCTTTTTTGTTAAGGGTGTTTGATCGTCTTGTTCACGTTGCAAAGACTGGGTCGGTACTTCTGCAGTGATGTAGGATGATTTTGAAATTATTTTTGAAGTTAAGGGAGAAAATACGATTGGAGTTTTTCGACATACCCTAACTGTCTTAAGTCTGAGATTAAAAAGTATTTAAATTGTATTTTTTTAATGAAAATAACCGATCGTTTCGCTGGATAAGACCCTTCTTCCTTGGCTGGGATCGTTTACAACTGCATTTGGGATCATTTTAAGACGCATTTAAACTGCTTTTTGGAAGTTCAGAATCGGGGCACCATACCAGCCCATTATATGGAAAAAAAAATGCAGAAATGTTTTCCTCAAAAAACATAATTTCTTTACAACTGAAGAAAGGAAGACATGAACTTCTTGGATGACAAGGGGGTGAGTACATTATCTGTGAATCTTTGTTCTGGAAGTGGACTTCTCCTTTAAAATAGCAACCAAATACCAACACTCTGGATTCTATCCGACGCTTGGTTTCTATTTCTGCGTCATTACTCTTGGTAGCCCCGTCCACATTGGAATCTTACTGGACCGAATTAGTGCTATGGACGGGCAGTGACAAGTAGTCGTGTAAATTGAGAAACGTTCGGATATTCCCTCAAATTCCTAATGAAAACAACTGGAGAAGCATCGGGGATTGAAAATTCAAGGTATGTGCTCTCTATTTATTTTTACACTCAGCGGATGCTGACTACATTTGTAATGCGAAAAAGCGCGCAAACGCATCAAAGGAATGTATTATAATTATCTCAATGTTTGTGATCGTTACGTCGCGTTTGATTTGGACGCTTTGTTGAAATTTAAGCTTATGTGCATGAAGGTCCTCTTGGAGTCCTGGGAAGTTTGTATTTACGAGTTGACAAGTCGTAATTAAGACGTCAGGTGTGTTCAAGTCACTTTGGTCGGAACAAGATGGCGATATAACTTTTCTACATAAAATTCAAATAGTAAAATTCAAAATTTTGTAAAGTTTTTAACCTCGAATCCGAGATTTTGTTCTATGGTGGTGAGATGGGTTTTTGCATCTTGGTATCACTAAGTGAGGTTTCTCCCTGGTGAGGACTTCAGTAGCAGTAGCTATGTTTTTATTGTAATTTTAACACTTTATTTCAGAAGAATGAAACGTTTGAGGTGTTTGTCAAGATATTCCCTGGTGAAAAAACTAGCATATGCTGGTAGCTATGTTTTGATGCTGGAATGCTGGTTAGGTAGGTTTTGATGCTGGTTCATGCTGGTCCTTGACCAGCAACATGACCAGCATAAACCAGCAAAGGACCAGCTTAAACCAGCATCAAAACCTACCTAACCAGCATTCCAGCATCAAAACATACCTACCAGCATATGCTGTTTTTTTCACCAGGGTTGTCAAGTGTTGAGAAATATCAATATGTAAGTGTGATCTGCATGTCATTCGTGTTTATGAAGAAGACATTTTTATGCAACGTATTCATGGTATACAGTTTCCGTAACTTATAACTCAAATCCACATTGTAAATACGTCACGCTTTGGTCAGTTAGCCGGATGCACGGCCATGTTGGATGTACTCAGATGTAAACAACAGCATTCATTGCACAGTTGTACAACTGAATACATTGTTCTGCTAATTTATGCTGTCTAAATGATGGTAAAAAACGTGTGGAAGCTGCTAAATCATATAGAGAAGGACTTAGTAAGCAGGTAAGGGTGCAATATTTTGACAAACTTAAGTTAATAGGTGGTAAATATACATACGAGCAGTATTAATTAAAGGTGCAGTGTGTAATTTTTAGCGGCATCTAGCGGTGAGGATTCGAATTTCAACCAACGGCCAAGTCCCCCGCTCACCCCGCCCTTTCGAAACGCATACAGAAGCTACGGAAGCTGACACAGGAGAAAAATGTCGTCGTCTGTTACACCTGACAGTAGCCAATCAAGCGATGAGGTTTCTGTACAAAGGTAAGTCAAAGAATTATATTTACTTAATTATTCAGTAAACCAATATGTTATTGCGAATATTATTGTTACTCATTGATCATTGTCTCAGGTTTATTCGCTGACTTTAGTTAGATTTTTTGTATGACAGTTAGTAGGGTTGGGCGACGTCTAGCAAATTGGCATCGGACGAAGTCTACAGTGAAACATCATGATGAAAAGTGAAAGTGAAATGCGATCGTGCATACGAAATCAGTTTCAATGCCACGCACATTACTAGCGGCCCCCTGATGCCCGCAATTTATATACAGTATAATTACTTAACAATATAACTGCGAGAGAAAGTAATGAAATATATATATTTTTCCATCTAATGTTTATTGCCTTTAAAACACAAATTTCTTTTCGAACACGGCATTGGGATGCGGTGGCTTGCGGGAGGGGAAAGGGAGGAGGGGGTGCGATGGGATCACGATGCCGGCTCAACATCGTTTCAACATTTCAACGTGGTGACGACACGAGCGGCCTCTTAAAACACCAACGAAGAAGTAGAACAACGTACTGACGAAACGCGCTCTGTAGAAGTTTGTCCTTTTAGGGCTACTATAGAAACATGGCGGCACTAAATGGCGACTTCCAGGTAAGGGGATCCGCGGTGTATGTAGATATAAATTGCTCGTTCTAAGGTTATAAAATCATAACGGCTTATTATGTAAGGTCTTTACACACCTCTGAAAACATGGTTTTGTATGTTATATTGCATTTCTGCCAATAAATTCTCCTAAATATTGCACACTGCATTTTAAGATATTAGTCTAATATTTCACCTACCTAACTGGAAATAAGAACAAACACGAATGTTGTCAAGATTGTTGCTCTAGAAATCCTAGTTTAGTTTGACCAAAAACAAATGTCTTTTGTTTCTCAGACAGTTTTTTTTTGCACTCTTCTCATTGATTTGTTATAAATTTTGTCGGTCTATAGTACTCCAGATGTTTTTCCTGGTCTGACCAATTAGTACAGCCCAAAACATGACAATAGTTGGACATTTTAAGCAGCAATAATCTGCAAAATGTGTGAGTTTTGTTCGGTTCAGTGGCATTGTTTACGTTCAATATGGCCAATTGATGACGCATCGTGAAAACACTCTATAGCAACTGTATCATTTTGACCAGAAAAAGACTTTCTGATTGGTTGATTGTTCTAGTCTCTGCCCACTCCTCCACTAATGAGAATGTCTTAGTGCTGCTTATTCACATCTGCTCTGGTGTGGATGTTAAAAATCTCCTGTAGGGTCTGAATGTGGCATGGCCAGAACATTATTTATATGTTTGTTTGTTTTTTCATCTTTATGGTATGGCAATATCATTTTTCCCTTGCTGATCCCCACCTCTTCTCTTTTCGAATTCTGCAGAGGTGTTGTTTTCACATTATCTTTTGGGAAAACCTGTTTCTGTTTCCTTTCCACTGGAGTATTTTCAGGGAAGAACTGCAAAAATTCATCCTTTATCAACAGCCTGGTTGCAATAGTACCAAATCAGTCCAGAAATCATCATAAAAATGAATGTTAGCTTCTCGTTGATGGATTTTTGTATGGCTATAAGGGCTTGTAGACGTGTAAATATCTCTAACTGTAGCATTTTGCTGGCGGTGGGTAACCTGTATATCACCACACATTAAGTATGCACACTCTCCAGGGACTAAATGATGCAGGAGGTGAAGATGAAACAGGAAGATGAGAGGCTTGTCAGAGTGGCTGTGCTGGTAAATGGTTGTCAGCAGGAGCACGGCTGCGGGAACCGCTGCTCCTGCTGTCTGGCCTGCTGTGTGACACGCTGGACTTTGTTCATGAATGTTCTCGCTGCAAGAAAAAGATCAGTCCCTTTCTGGTATTAACCTTCCAGACATGGATCCTAGTTCTGAATTCCAATTTCAATTCTGAAACCCTCTTTAAAACACATTGCTCAATCATCCCAGTCATAGAATTTATTGCCTGCGCACTACAGAGTACATTTAGCAATATGTGTATGATTTGTTTTATATCACACTTATGTTTTATTTATTAGTGGTGCTTGCTAAGGCTAATGTGTATGGAAACCCATTTCTGCCACATAATAAAACAATTAAAAAGGTAATTGCAACTTTATCAAAATCTGACTTTTTCCTCCCTGCATTTCTGAGTTTACATCTCATAACTCAGACCTCCCCAGCCTTTTCAGCTCAGAATTTCAAGTTTATAACTCACTGCATCTGCGTTTAGATCTTATAAAAAGTAGTAATTTATGTGTTTATTTAGCCTGTGTTGGAAACAAGCCTCCATAAATATGAGATTAGGGGGCTGTTTAAAGAATTAATTTAGATTTTAAACTTTGTGTAACTTGCCCCACACTATTTGAGCCTTTTTTCCTTGCTTATTGTATGATTTTCATTAAAGTCATATAAGTCATATAAAGGGGACCGGAATATTGTAAGACAAGTATCTGTTCATGTTGTGATGTTGCATAATAATTGTAGATTGTAACATCAAGATGCAAGTTTTTTTTTTTTTTTTTTTTTTTTTAAATATGGAATAAAACTGATATAACATATGTTGATTATTAATAGTATTTATTAGATGATTATTATTATTTATTTATTTTTGTATTTCAGACAACATGCCCTTAACTAGAATAGAATTTGACAATAAATTCTTAGATACATGTAAAAAATACAAAAACATGTGAAAATTTACACAGACAATTGGCTTATATCCCACATTAGTGGCATTTATGTTATGTAATATTATATTTAATACAATTCCCACAGTGGCTTCAACTTTTATTTTGTAACAAATTTCCCTGGAAGTGATTGTTTTTATAGTTTTTTTTTTTTTTAAGTACATGGTGTGAAAATGCCGCTTTATTTTTTAATTTTATTTATCATTTATTTTATTTTATTTTATTTATTTTTATACAATATGTCTAGCATAAATAAGGTTGCAGCTTGTATGGAAACATGATTGTTGAGGAGAAATTATATACGGCTGTTTAAAAGGTTGTTTTGTTGTTGTTGTTGTTGTTTTTTTTTTAATAAGATTTCTCTTATGACAGAAAAAACATAATATTGTGAAATATTATTACAGTTTAAAATAATTATTTTTTATTTTAATATATTTTAAAATATAATTTATTCCTGTGACACAAAGCTGAATTTTCATCAGCCATTACTCCAGTCTTAAGTGTCAAATAATCCTTCAGAAATCATTCTAATATGCTGATTTATTACTTTTATTATCAATGTTGGAAACAGTTGTGCTGCTTAATATTTTTTTATAACCTGTGAATCTTCTTCTTTTTTTTTTTAGAATGCTTTGATGAATAAAAAGTAATAAAGAACAGCATTTATTCAAAATAGAAATCTTTTCTAACAATATGTCTTTGCTATGACTTTGTAGCAATTTAAAATTGCTTTCAAAAAGGAGAGAATAAAAATGTACTGACCACAAACCTTTAAATGGTAGTTTATATTGTTAGTATACAAAAAAATTATATAAAATATTTAGGTTTTAAATAACTGCTGTTCTTTATCTTTTTATTGATTTAAAGAATCCTGAAAAAAGTAAGACAGGTTCCAACAAAATATTAAGCAGCACAACTGTTTTCAATAAATCAGCTTATTAAAATGATTTCTGAAGAATCATGTGACACCGAAGACTGGAGTAATGATGCTGAGAATTCAGCTTTGCATCACAGGAATAAATTACATTTTAAAAATATATTGACATAGAAAACAGTTATTTTACATTAAAATAATATTTTTTTTCTGTATTTTTGATCAAATAAACAGCCTTGACGAGCATTAGATACTTCTTAAAAAACCTTTGTACTTACTCACAAAAAGGGGAACATATAAAGCAATACCATTACCTTGCATCTGTAATCCTTAAAATCAAAATGAAACATTTTGACCTTTTTTTAGTTTTTTCTGGTCCATTATCCTCCTTTTAGCAAGGTTTTTTCCCCCTCTTGCTGTGCGTGAAATAAACCAGCACCTTGAGAATCGATAAGAAATGGCTGGAAGTGATGGAAACACACAGGAAGCCACACAAGCTGTGGACATTTAATTCTCGTCCAGCTCAGAGCCATGACACCGCTGACCCTCATATACAGGCCCTCAGTACATCAGTGTGACCTCACACAAGGACATCTTGTGTTAGGCTTTAGGACACGCTGCTAATTTTAATGTGAAACCATATAATCAGACCCCCTGCCTACGGGCCCAGCTGCCATCTCAAATCAAAGTCAGCTCTGTCATTTCATGAAAAATTTCCATCTAGCCTAAAATAATAACAGGAAACGCCTCCAAAAAGATGTGATGTATTTCTCTGGTCTCATAATAGGTTAAAATTGCTAGTCTCAAGGCTCGGGGCTGTCAGAGAGCTCCAGCTTTGTCAGTAAAAATGATAAGAGGTGAGAGCATGTGATGAACTGTAGGGTTCATTGTGAATAAGAATTAATTTGTTCCCTAGAACTGCCTGTTGGACACAAACTTCAGCTCTCTGATTGGATGATTTCTTCTTTAGTTTGAATTAACCTTTAGCGAGCGATCTGTCCCCATCGCTGTTCTTCACAATGGCGGTTAATGTCATTCTCTCTGAGACGGCTCCGCTCGCAGAATAATGAACATGAAGTGTGGAGTTTCTAAATCATGCATGCATGCGATGTCACGCCAGGGCCGACCAGTGACCTTTCTGAAGAGTCCAAAGCAAGCGTCTAATTGAAAACCCCCCTTTTTTACCTAATCATCACGTTGATGAGTTTAATATCTTTTATTCAGCCTTTCAACGGGTCACAAGCACAAATGCCCTTAGCTGTCTGCCATTATTCAGAATGCTAGTAGCTTTCTCTGAGCCTCTTCTCTATATATAGGCCTGCTACTGTTAGTTTGCCATTTAACTGTCACCTTTTATCCAGAACAACTTGACCTTGTTGTGGGAACAATACAGGACTATGGCCAGCCAGTATGGGAGGTTTTTAGGTCAGTTATGTTTTGCAGTGTTGTAACGATGTGATGTTTTGCATTGCGTATTATCATATTTCAGAACAGCCATGTTTGCATTGATTTTTTTTTTTGGTGAAATTCTAAAACACTCTCTCTTTATCTCTCTTTAAAGGGGACATTGGATGCAAAATTCTCTTCACATGTCTGGACGCAACCACCCTACAATGATAAAAATCTATTCACTCCTTTTTTTTTTAATCCCCAAAAAACCTAATCAGTCTCTATTATGAAACGTTTTGATTTTCTAAGCAGTATGACATCACATCGCTCAGGCCCCGCCCATCACTGTTGACGGACTGTCCCGTATTAGCATATTCCTGCCATCAGTAGTGACAACGTCTCGTAAACAATGCACACACTTTAAGGCTTCAAAGGGGTGTTTTTCCAGTGATGTCATAGATTTCAGTGAGCAGTTCTTAAAAGAACCATTTTAAAGAACATTTTATGTTTTATAAAGAACCTTTTCTGCATTTGAAAGGTTCCATGGATGTTCAGGGTTCTTCATGGAACAACCGATGTAAAAGTGAACATAAGAGCCTTCATTTTCTCCTGACATCAGAGCCACTGAGGACGCAGTGGATTAGTTTTGTTTTTTAAGGTAATGCATTACAGCAGGGGTGCTCAATCCTGCTCCTGGAGATCTACCTTCCTGCAGAGTTCAGCTCCAACCCTGATCGAACACACCTGAACCAACTAATTAGGATCTGAAGGAGCACTTGATAATTACAGACAGGTGTGTTTGGTCGGGGTTGGAACTAAACTCTGCAGGAAGGTAGATCTCCAGGAGCAGGATTGAGCACCCCTGCATTACAGAATACACACAAAACTGTGTGAGCAGTGTGATTGGAGTGAGCAGTAGCTCATTATCATTTAAAGAGACATGCACCCAAATGGGTCGCTTTGAACAGAGTGTTTCTGTTTTGCACAATCATTGAAGCATTTTAACCAAAGTATGTTGCAGACATTTAATGATGACCCTAAAGAATCATACCAACTTGTGGAAAATGGGCATCCGATGTCCCCTTTAAAATATGAAACAGTAAAATAAAAAATAAAAAAACATTTTTGTCAATTAAAATACATCCAATAAAATATTAAATATAAATAATAAAATATTAATATTATATTATTAAAAACTGAAACTCAAAAAGTCTAAATTAAAAATCTAAATTAAACTGTTATTTTGCCTTGGTTTAAGTAGAAGTACCTAAATGACTAAAACTGAAATAAAAATACATTTATTATTTTAGTATTTATTATTAAGCTTTTATTTTTGTATTTTATTATTATTATTATTATTTTTTGTCATTATCTATCAATATCTACATATCTGTACGTAGGCGCACACACGTTCAAAAGTTTGAAATCAGTAAGACTTGTAATGTTTTTTTAAGAAGTCTCTTATGTTCATCAAGGCTGCATTTATTTGATGAAAAATACAGAAAAAAAGTAAAATTGCGAAATTTTATTACAATATAAAATAATGGTTTCTATTTTAATATACTTTAAAATATAATTTATACCTGTGATGCAAAGCTGAATTTTCATCAGCCGTTACAACACTAAATATAGTGTTGTGGTGGGGCCTGTGAAAATAAACCTAATCCTGATTGTTGAGCCCTGAAATACTGAAATCTCATGGAGGTTAAGTGCAGTTGAACGTTTCAGTTTAAAAAGTAATTATTTTTCCAAGTGCATTTGGTAGCGCTAATAGTGCAGAAATTACACACTTCACCTTTGACCTTTATTGGATAGTATCCTTCCTACAGCACTTGAATAGTCATGCCTTAGCCATAACAGATAATGTTATGTACTGTGTGGGTGTTATGTACTGTGTGGGTCTTGCTGTAGAAGCTAACAGCCATGTTTTTATCTTTATGTCTGAGAGAGCCTTCTAGATTTTACAGACGTAAGTTGAACTCTGACCTTAAAATGGAGGCCACCAGGATACCACGCTTCCTGTCCGACTGTAATTACCATGCCAACATCACCTAGCAGGCTGCCCTGATTGGGTCTTTGTGCCAGTGCCAATTATGAAGACAAATTACCACTTGTCTGTGCAGTAATGGTACATAATCACAGACCTCCAATGACCAGCTAATATCGCTTTGCTTTTTAAAGCTTTAGTCGGAAACAGTCGTACACGTAAGGCAACCTTTTTCTAGCTGTAAATCTAATGTAACCATATAAAGCCTTGGAAAATGTAGTAAAAATAACTTGTTCATTTGTGTGATGCAAAAATATACTGGCTGGAATACATAACAGTAGTGTTGCTAACAATCTCGCCACCAAGATCTTCCTGTGGTTGTTGTTGCTCCTGTGCTTGCGTTTGTGGTTCGTGATGAACTGCATAGTTTATGATACATAAAAAAGGATGGAAAGACAGAGAGATCAAATTAAAAAAGACAGCTGAGCATGACAATGCCTCTGTATTTACACAAGCACGCTTGCATGCCGTGCCAAAGCAATTTGTTTTCCATTTTAAAGCTGATTAAATCATGTAATGTGAATTAAGGGGAATTAGGGGAAAAACACTGAAAATATGCCAAAACCTTCCTTGTATCTCAGGGTCAGTAGTAGTTGCTGCTTTTTAAAGTGAGGGCTGGGACTTACTCTAAATGTTGAGGTGGAAAATGCTTTTTTATATATTAAATTTTTTTAATAGTCATGTTTTGAGGAATTGTGGTGATGATAATGAACAAAAAACCCTTTTGATTTAAGTTGGATAACTGTGATGGATTTGCATTGACTGCATGTTTTCTAAAGAGAATTGAGAGTGTTTTAAAAGGTAGAGATGTGCTTTTAAAGAAAATGGTGAAAATTTTTTTGGCAATTTACATAATTATAAGCTTTTCTGTGTATCATGAAGAGAAATTGTCAAAATATTTTGATATAAAAGGAAATCTTTTTTATCAAAATTGTTCAAAGTATGAACAAGCATTGTACATGTTCATACTTTTTGTTTTGTATTTGTATTTGCAGCATTATTTATTGTGTAATTTAAGCATTTTTAAGTTATGAATTATGGCACTTATTGTTCACATGCTCAGAAAAAATGTGAAATGTTTCTTCTGCTGTCTATAGTTGTGACCAAAACGTGATGCGGACTAATGTCTGTGAATATTAAGCCATTTAGACTTTAAATATGAATCCTGCATGCTCTAAATGTACGAGTATAGATCCACACCAATTAAGTCCACAGCTGCTTAATTGTTCAATAAAAACAAGAATCTGTAAACAATGTTTTTTTACAAACCTAACAATTTATCTTTAAATCTGTCTCGTTCAGTTTATGCATCAAATGCCTGTAATCCTCTTTTTCAGTGGAATGGGTAGATCTATATCCTATATATTGCATTTATTTTTGTAACCCTTTTGACATTTTGTATAGTATGCAGTTTTTAAATGTATTCTCGTTTTCTTTTTTATGTGATTTATACTGCAAAGCAGTGTTGTTTATATTTTCTTGTATGTTGACTAATAAAGTGACTATTAAAGAAAATAAAGTGCTTGCAAGATTCTTTAGTTATTAAATGTATCAAATGTAAACTTTTATAAACAGACCATATATATTTTATCATTTTGATCTGAACTTAAGAATTACATTGCTTAATATCAATAGAAAATAAAGTGCATGCAGGATTCCTAAAGAAAACAAAAGAATTGTAAAACAATAAAATAAATACAGATATTGGACATTCTGAGAACCTTTTTGTTCTGAGAATTTCCCAAGTTTTTCAGTTTGTAATTATGCTTTGCGTGGAATTGCCGAGACGGCGACGTGAGCACTGACTCAACTGCACAAAACAGCCCCACCACGAGAGAAAGCGTCTGGCAGCTATGCGGCTTTTTAAAAATATCGATATTCCATTTTTGAGAATCGATACAGTATCGTCAAACAAAATATCACGATACACACGTGTATCGATATTTTCTTACACCCCTAATTTCTATGATATTAAGCCACGTCTGATCGCAAAAAGTTATTTCAAACACATGACTATATTATGAAGTTAATTTGGAGAAAAAGCATGTCAATAAATGACATCTTTGTTGGACAATAGGTTTGTAAACAGGCTCAAACACAAAACTGCATCGCACACTTGCTACTAGTACAGTTAACATTATTCAAGGCTCAGATCGATTTTTGTCGCACTGCACAGTTTTGACCAAAACAGTTCCTGTAGATTGTAGATTGGAGCTCCTCATTTAGCGATATACTAGTTTCACATCCACCTTTAGCCTGTCACTCAGCACTGTCGCCCACAGAAATAAGTCAACAGCTAGACTTTATCGTTATTATCGCGGGAAGACTAATTCTTATCGTGGAGAGACTTTTTACCGTTATATCGCAGACGATAAGATATCACCCACCCCTAGTTTTGGTTAACAAAATGTAATTTAATTATTTAAAAAGGAGTCTAGAGAAATTAAAACAGGGAAAAAATGGATTTCAGAAAAAAATTAAACAGAAAAGAACTGAATCTTGAAAAACAAAACAAAATGGAATTTGGGAAAAAATAAAACTGATTTCATAGGGCCCTAATGACTGTCAGCTAAGGGGCAATTGTATTGCTAATTCTGAAATTAAACTTAAAGTAAATTAATTAAAATGTGGGGGTTTTTTTTACGCATCTTGAAGACTTCTTATTGTATGTTTTTGTCTAACAGACTGATTCTCTCATATATAATAGTAATAATGTAGTTCCCATGATACCTTTGCGTTTTACTTATTCAGTTTACCACATAAAGCTGGGAACCATTCAGTAATATTATTAAGTAATAATACAATTCTATTGTTACTGTGAACTGTGAACATGCTTGTAGTGTAATATGGGTTAAATCTAGTTCCGCTTTCAACTAGTTTTGTCCCCCCACAGCATCAGCAGTAAGGCTAAAACCGAACCACAAATGTGTTAACTCATATTATACTGGATATCATTTAGCATTATCGTTAATAAACCCAAAGGATGCTAGTGTGAAATGTGACAGTTCTCGCTGTCCCTCTTGGGAAGGATAGACGCATGTCTTTATGATTGTAACTGAACTGTTTTGCAACCGCTAGAAGCGGTTTGTTGACTGAAAAGTGGTTTTGTCACAACTGATGATCCACTTTATCACCACAGCCAGTGGCATGGGTTCATCATACCAAAGTTCAGTTAGCAGTTAAGCATAATTATATTTACGATAATAATTACACTTGCTTAAAAGCTTTTTAAGACCTTTTGTACAAGTTTTGTGAATTAGAAACCTGCATCGTATTCAAGTGCTGTTACTTCGAATAACCTCCATCATGGGGCATAGAAACCAATGCATAATGCATTATTCACACAGGCCGGATTACATTGCGTCTAGCTTACCTAAATCATAATAAAGTTGATGGCCATCTATTTGACCATGTCTGGAAACTAATTGGCTCATGTAATTAGTCCCACTTGTATCATAAGCATATTCATCAAAGCTCATTCATTCCCAGGATCTTTAGAAAAGCATCAGATATAGCCGAAGCGTGGGCTCAAAGAGCATGTCAGCTCACAGTCTTTTTGGATGTCAAAATGGGATTGTGTAGCAAGGTTTAAGATCACTTTAGTGAAGGCCGTTCCTTTGAGAATTAGGTTTGGTTGAAACGAGTGCTGCTGATTTCTGCACGGACTTAAGAAAGGACTCTTGATGACATGGATCAAACTGAACTTGATGAGGGAAGAAAGGAAATAGATCAGCGTGAATAGCATGATTTGATATATCAGGCTTATTCTTCTAGGAAGTAACTTCAGTGGCAAGCAAGCCTAGTGGTAAATGTGAACGTTAATAACTAAGTAAACAAAAACGTGCCTTAAGTTGTCACATAGCAGGGTTGAATTGTTCTAATCGGATATTACATTACTGCTGACCTTTTAGAACGCAAATAAACAAATGTTCTTTTAAGATATTCTGCGTGGAAAGCAAGCTCAGGAACAAATTGCTTAATCCAAAGGCTTTCGAGAAAGAAAAGCATTGCTTTTGCCGCACTGCGCTCTCCATAACCCACTGTCACGAATGGATGAAGTTCACACTCTCAGCACAAACTTTTGATTACTTTCTGTGAGGTGTTTAAAAGTTTAATCAGTTCTAGAAAATAAGGAACTGACTGCAGGTTGATAAAATGTAGGTTAAATTCAACGAGGTGCTTGATTTTATTTTCCCATCAGTTTTTATTTTACCAGAGATTTGATTCTAGAATGTTCTGGTTACTGGTTTTACATCGTTTTAGCTGGTAATTTATGGTCTTAAGCAGAATGAAGCAAAATGTTTGGTCTGTTACAACCGGGATGTTGCATTGGAATTGCAATTCAAAGATCATCAGACACATACACACACACACACACATTTATTTATTTATTTGTTTATTTTCACTTACATTTATTTTTTTACAATTTGGTAATTTAAGTGAATTAGAGTGTTCTACATAGCCAATATTGTATTCTTCTACAATTTAAAAAAATAATATAATCTGATATGATATGATATGATATGATATGATATGATTACACACATTTCTAAAGGAAGATTTTCAAACATTTATTAATATATCAAATATCGTCTATATTTTTAACATGGGAGGTTCATAATGATGTGTTACACTTTTTTTCAAAGTTTATTTTTTTCATTTACTTTTTTCCTAAAATTTGGTAAATTTATTTAATTAGAGTGAAAAAAATATTATATTATATTATATTATATTATATTATATTATATTATATTATATTAAAGGTAGAATTTCAAACATTTAAAATAACTATAATAATAATAATAAATAAATAAATATTGTGTTTTATTTTATTATTGCATAAAATAATACAATTTATTTTAAATACATGATTAAAAATACAGTTGTATGAATTTCTTTTAATTTTAATTATTATTTAATTCTTATGTTAATTTTTACTACATTGTCTTTGGTTTGTTTTGTTTTCAGGAAATTAACTTTTTATTTTTAACATTTATTTATTTATTTATTTATTTTTTATTTATATATATTTTTACTGAGTTCAGAAATGTTCTACCAATAAATAAATACAATAAAATACATGTTGAACATGTTGAACACACAACATGTTGTTGTTGTTGTTGTTGTTGTTGTTATTTTTTTTATTTATGTATTTATTTATTTTTACTGAGTTCAGAAATATCCTGCCAATAAATACAATTTTTTTTTTTGGTAAATTTAAAGAATTACATTTTGTCTTGAAAAATAAGTACAGTAAAATAGAGGCTTGGCTTCCATTGACTGCAAAACAAAGTTAATTTGACTTCATTTGTGTGTGAGTTATTGCTCACATTAATGAAGTAACAGGTGTGCCACAAATATACTTTAATTGAACCGTGAAAAGAAACAACTAATATATGCGTATATCGTCCTATAATCAGTATGTTGCTCAATTAAAGGAAAAATGAAAAGGAAAGCAACAGCATAAAGAAATTCTACTCAATCTAGGACAAGGTCACGGTGATCGGCAACTGTTTAAAATTCTGCTTCTAGCTGTTTTGTCTCACTCTCTTACTGTGAGTCTCACACTCAAGGGATCAGCTTGGAGACGGTGTATAATGAGGTATGAAGCAGGCAGACTGCTCCATATACACGTAGCCATAAAACCCGACCACTTCCACATCTAATGCATTCGACGGACACTCGCTGCGGTTTTCAGCCGGCGAAAGTTTCAGGCGGTCTGATGATGATATTTCTGTGACATTCTGCCACTCGTCCCCTCTCGAGACCTCCCGGTACACAGAAAAGTGGGTTAATGCTAATATCAGAGAGTGATCTGATGAAACCAAGAAAGCGAACTGTGAAAGTGGGTCGTGAAGTGCTGATATTGATGATCCTCTCAGGGTTTTTAAGGTTAGGCGTTTGGGCTTTTAAATCGGGAGAAGTTTGATGTAACACTTGCACTTTGTAGGATGGGACGCCAAGAGACTGAACACTTGAAGGTGTGACTTCAAACCGTATGTAATCGAAGACCAAAATTCTGTGATCTTGACCCAATATTTTGTTCGCTGGACCGAGGTCCTTGGATCTCATTGTGGCAGTCCACATCTAGTCAACCAATGCAACAAACTCATGAAGTGTCCAACACTTCTTTTAGCGATTAGCAATAAATCACTTCTTCTTAAGACTTTAATGGTTCTTAATGATTTCTCAATGGGCGTCACTCATGTGGGCAGCGGCTGTCATGGGATACTGCAGCTTGAGCTGTTTTCAATAACCATGTGATGATGGAGGTCTATTCAGTTGCCACCACCGAATAAAATTAATTTGTTACGTACTTGTAATTTGTTACTCTCCAGCACCGCCGTCTCCATGGCAACCTTGGATTTAATTAATATCTGTTGATGGCTCAACAGTGCCGAGGCAGTCGAACGAGCGCGCTTACAATGATCGCCTTGCTCCAGTTAGACAGGAAGGACTGTGTTTGTCGTCACTGAAGCAGACAAACACAGGTAAGATCCTTCAAAAAGGCGAAAGAGAGACATTGAGACTAATTAGTGAAGGAGAAATAGCCAGAAGAACTCATACTGACACACATCTGAATGTTCAGGATTTATTTGAAACTCAGTAAAGCCGTTTGGATTGTAATTAAGCATTTTTGTAAACCTGGGGTTCCTTCAGGACTTAATAACTACATAATGTATATACTGTATTAGGGCTGGGTTTTGACACAAATTTCACGATTTGATTCAATTCAGATTTAGAAGCTTGTGATTTGATTTCAAATTCGATTCGATAATCAGTATTGATTATTTTGGATGTATATTAGGTACAGTAGCAACATGCCAAATTTTCTCAAGGAAAAAATCTCTCAACTAATGCTGTAAAATATTTGTGAGAGTCAGATAGTACATTATTATAATATTGAAGGTTAAAATGAACTGATTTGTATACAAATTCTTAAATTACACTTTTATAATAATAAAGTTACAGTTACATAATTACATTTCTACTCCAATTCGTTTTTGGAAATATAAACCTTTAAATGGTGGCTGTCACAAAAAAACTTGACAGATTCATTCAAACATAAATGAATATATATATATATATATATATATATATATAAAATTAATGTTATGTGGTTCACATATTTAGCAAAGTGCTCTTCTCTATCTGACTAAAGAGTTTATGCTTACCGAATATGTTTTTTCTGAAGTAAATGTGACATTATTTTGCATTGTTTACAAGCTGTTATATTGTATTCTACAATATAGAATTAAACGTACCTTCGGATGTTCATTTGTGTTTATTTTGTGCTGTAGCTGGTATTAAAGCAGAGGAGACGATCAGTTCACGTGCGCTTCGTGCTGCCACTTCTCTTGAGGCATTACAGCGATCTGTCACTCCACATTAAACAGCGCCAAAACTGTATTTATTGTTTGAATATTGTAATAAATTTGACAGAATTAGAAATCTAAGATTTTATATCAGAAGTAACAAAGCATAAAGCTTACTGTGATTTGCTGGATAGGATGTGCACTACAATGTTTCATTCATTAGCCGAAAACATGTTAGACTGATCGATTTTTGGGACTTAAGAATATATATCATTTTGTAAAAATGAAAATCGATTAAAATCAAGACATCAATACCCAGACCTATACTGTATACTAAAAAACAAAAGACAAAAACAAAAAAGGTGAAAATATAGCCTATGAATATAAATTAAATGTTCCTAGGTTTCTGCATTGTCCGGTCACTTTACCTAAATAATATTAACAAGCAAAAACTATTTTTTAATATTTCATTTACATTTAATATTAAATATTAAGTAATTTGGGGATTGAGTAAGTACTGTGCATTTAATGGCTTTTTCTCTACATAAATACAACATTTGTTCCACCCTCATGTCGTTCCAAACCCATAAGACCTTCGTTCATTTTCATAACACAAATTAAGATATTTTTGATGAAATCCCAGAGCTTTCTGATCCTGCATAGACCACAATGCAACTACCATATTTCAAGACCCAGAAAGGTAGTAAGGACATGCTTAAAACAGTTCATATGACATCAGTGGTTCAATCTTAATTTTCGTAGCTTCATAAAATTACATAAAGTTACATAAACAACTGATGACATATGGACTATTTTAATGATGTTCTTACTACCTTTCTGGGCCTTGAACTTAGTAGTTGCATTGTTGTCTATGCAGGGTCACAAAGCTCTTGGATTTCATCAAAAATATCTTAATTTGTGTTCTGAAGATGAACGAAGGTCTTACCGGTTTGAAACAACGTGAGGGTGAGTAATTTATGACCGAGCGTTCCTGAAAGAATAATACTCCCAACACTGTCTATAATTGTATGTTCATAAATCTTAACTCGGAGGCCAGCAGGTGTGGGAACAGTTACACCAACTGTCTTTTTCGCTGTTGAAGTTTCAAGTCTTGTGGAAAGATGGAAAAAGACAAACCTCATCATTCACCCAGCAAACATTCTATCACATTTATCTACTGCGTCATGCACTGCCTCACCTGTCCCACCTCCCCATCACTCACACAGTGTCGCATCCATTTTAAATCACTCTAAATTCAGTTTATAGCTGATATTATTCTTCATTTTTAACCTTTTATCATCCACTGCACCAGGCTCTGCTCCTGCCCTCAAACCTTTTCCTGTCTGGTCAATAAAACGGTCCGCTTGCATAAATATAACAGCTTATCTTCTGCCGTAATGCATAAAATAACTCAAGCCCATGACGGGACAGGTATTTCATCATCATTAAAAGATTGAGTTCGATTTTGTCGATGCACAACGTTACTGTTAAAGATCATGTTGGTGCCGTGACCCGAGTCCGATGTGATGCTCTTCTAAGAGGCTCAGTTTCTTTTTCCCTGTCAAACAAACTGATATTGACAAGAGCGGAGCGGTAGAAGAAAGATTGCCATTGTTAGAGTGAAATTTAAACTTGTTCATCATCACTCCAGAGCAAAAGTGTCTTCTGGCATGATAGAACTGTCTCTCAGTCTCTAAAGGCGTAATGTGGCGTCCTATGAACCCGCCAAGCTCGGACGGACCGGCCTTGTCAGCGTTCACAGAGTCAATCACTTTAAAGCGGCACCAATCGGGTTTGTCAGCAAAGACGCTACAAAAGCTGCATGCAAATCGGAGACTCGGAGAGCAGGATTTACTCACGACTTCCTTATAATCCATCCAATGTGTCAGAAATGCTGCTCAGGAAGCTAAAGTCCCTTGAGGACGGCCGGTGAGGAATAAAAGTGTCTGAGGAACTCAAGGCTGTGAGGGGGGAAAAATGGTTGTCAAAAAGCAGAGCGCAAAAGATGGTTCATCTGAAATTTATGTATCGGAGAGAGAAATAGCAGCAAGGTCATAATAAAATGATAAACATACAGAAGGCTGCTAAAAGGAACAACATTTATTTTTCACTTCACAGCGTTATTAACTTTATAGAGCACATCACAACTGTATACCAACAGCAGAAAAGTCAACAGCACCCTTAAAAAAGTATTTGCTAACATGCACTACACTTGATGTATGACTGTCATTACATTTATAACAAAATATCAGGCACACTTGTTATGCAAAAATGTAGACAGACTCTTCAAATTAAAGTGTTTTGACACTTACTTCTCTAACCAGATTTAGTTTCCTTAAAAATGTTCCTTTTCTAATTGATTATGAACATACTACAGTTCTTTTATGCACATTCAGACTGTACTTTGAAAACAGTAATGAAATATTGTAATTTTAGTTTAACTTTAATGTTTGAAAATGAAATGTGTTCCTGTGATGGCAAAGCTGAATTTTCAGCATCATTACTCCAGTTTTTAGTGTCACTGGATCCTTCATAAATCATTCTGATATGGTGATTTAGTGCTCAATAAACATTTTTATGATCAATATTGCAAACAGTTGTGCTGCTTAATTTCTTTGTTGAGTAAGAACAACATTTATTTGGAACTGAACTGTAACAATGTCTTTGCTGTCACATTTGATCAATTCAGTGCATCACTGTTGAATAAAAGTATTACTTAAAAAGACAAAAAAATCGTACTGACTCCAGATTTTGGAAAGGTAGTGTATATGTATTTTTAAAAAATGTTTGTTTATAGAGCAAACTAGCAGCATTTGTTCGCAGATGCTGCTTGTAGGGCTGGTCGATTATCGATTTTTATTGATTAATTTGAATTTAATCAAATATTACCAAACATTAGAATTAGACACTTTGACAATATACCACTGACAACAGTAAAGAGAAAAGTAGGGCCCTATAAAATCAATTTTATTTTTTCCCAAATTCTGTTTTATTTTACGAATCACACATTTCTTCCATGTTTTAATTTTAATAGTAAATTCCCCTTTGTTTTCAGTAATTAAAAGATAAATGAAATTAATGTTTTATGCCTTCATTTAATAACCAGAACATTTTAAATACACAACACAAAATTTCTGAGGGTAAAAAAATTTAATAAATTAATTTTAAGAATATTTTAAGAATACATTTGAATAAATTAAGTATGCATTCAAATAATTAGACATGCTAAAACGCAGAATTCAATAACAATAAAACATGGTGAGAAAAAATAAAACATTTCATAGGGCCCTAAACATGTAATTTTTGTTAAACCTTTATTCAATTGATGTGAAATTGTATAAGTTTCATGATTTTAATTAATTAGACAAGCTCTTTGATTAATAAAATTTAATTTAGCATTAAAAAAAAATTAAAACGGAATCAAGAAAAATTCAAATGGAAAAAACGGAATTTGGGAAAAAATGGATTTCATAGGGCCCTATGTACTATATACAGTATATTTATGCATGTGTAGAGTTCGTGTCTAAATTTGTAGGGCCCTATGAAAATTAATTCACTGTTTTCTGTTTTAATTTTGATTCCGTTTTTTTCCCCCTCCTTTTTTTTTAATGGTTAAATTACAAAAATTAATCAGAAAGCATGTTTAATTAATTGAAATCACAAAACGTACCCAACTGAACAGCAATTTCTCAAAATTTTAACAAAAATTACATTTTTAATGCCCAATGAAAAACTTATTTTAAAATTTTTTACCAAATTCTGTTTTTCATTAATTGTCTGGATTCCGTTTTAATCGCTTAAGTTTTAATCATCAGACGTGTGTCATGTGTTCATGTACTATTGTGGTGGCAGAGGTTGAAATCACCAAGAGCGTCACAGACGCTTCAGTATGTGCATAGTATACGAAACCGTGCGTCTGCCCCATTCATTACCAGAGACACGCAAAACATGCAGGATTCATATTTAAATGGTTGTTTGCGGCTTAATATTCATAAAAACTAGTCCATATTGTGTTTTGATTCAAGTATACTGACCTACCTTTGATTTAGTCATCCAAAATTTGGCAAATTCTAAGATATTCCACATTGTAAACTCAATTTTTATGACTGGATTTTATGACTGTGATTCCGTCCGCATTTTCCGCATTGGGGAAATCATAGGGCCCTAAATATCTGTCTGTAAATCTCTTATTTAATCTTGGCATGCTCTGTACATCACTACATGTTGGATCTTTACACAAACACTCAGTGATGTTTTATATGCATTTAGGGTCTTTTGAAAACTAAAAAAACGTTTCTCGATTTCACCACTTTTATATAGTTGATCCTCTTTGATGGTGCTTATATGTAATAATTAAATCGTATATGTTTGATGTTGTAACATGAGCTAGTTTAGATGTTTTTTCACCAACACAGTCAAAAATACCATGGGATTTATTGCATTTCTTGATCTCCAGAAAGTTTTTCAGTTTTATGCATGCATGAGCAGTCCCAAGAGATCCACTGTAGTACATGCGATCGTATATACATTTATTTTGTATGCCGACTCCTCGGGGATGATGTTTCGAGTACTGAAAATCTCTGCCAGTAGCACTCAGTGGTGTTTATTCCCCTAGTACTGAGACTCGATACACAGCGTCTGTGTGCTTGTCCTTGGTGTTTCAACACAAGGTGAGCTGTTAACCTGTCCCAGTAAATTCGCTCCTGTGTTCCCTCGCCTGCCACTTAGTCCTCACTCCAGAGCTCTGTGCCCGTCTGTTCTGTTTTTTTCCAGCTCCAGTCGGTGTCACCGCCGCCTCTAGCCCAGTACTTTCATT
Source organism: Labeo rohita (assembly GCF_022985175.1). NCBI lineage: Eukaryota > Metazoa > Chordata > Actinopteri > Cypriniformes > Cyprinidae > Labeo > Labeo rohita. The sequence goes on from NC_066888.1 coordinate 26,495,002, forward strand.
AAACAAGTCATTTATGGCAACTTGCAGAGGTGATGAGGGATGCAATCTGGACACCCCAGAGCTTGTATGCCGCCATTACAGATTATTACATCAACAGTACGTAAGTGACTAGGGATTATGGGTGAGCAGATCACTCAAAACGTGCCTTCACTTTGATCAATGTCTGTAATAAAACCCCTGCGCCCTGAGTAAATAAACTTCTCTTGATGAAGTCATCAAATAAACTGTGTTCAGTAGAAATCTTATAAACTCATATTTCAGGCTTATGCATCAACGTTAAACACTGACTCATACGTACGGTCAAAATGGAGGTGTGAATATGAATGATGATGAATAGCAGATAAATGGAAACTGAGTGATGATAGACAGATAATCAGAACACTAGGACTGCAGCACTATAAATGTCAGTATTGGTGGAAAGACTATGGTAACAAAGCTGGTAATGATGCTTTTCATAGACATTAATGCAGGATTCCTCTATCTTTATCTACTTTCTTTTTTCATTTTTCTTTCTTTCTTTCTTTCTTTCTTTCTTTCTTTTCTTTCTTTCTTTCGACATGGTATTGGATGCATTACTTTGGATAAAAAGCTAAATTTAGAACAAAAATAGTTTTCAGTTGCAGATATTGCAGTTTAAAATGCAGTATGGAAGCCCGTTTCCACAACTGAATAAAACGTATTAAAAAGATGATTGCGAGTTTTTCTCACATATACCAATATTCCAATATTCCTGACTTTTCTTCTCGCAATTGCGAGTTTATATTTCGCAAATCTGACCTAAACTATATAAACTCACAGTTGCAAGTTATAAAATTAGTATTGTGTGATATAAACTCTAATTCTAACAATTCTTTTTTTCACAGAATTACAAGTTTATATGGGAAATTGTGAGTTTATATTTCACAGTTCCGAGGGGAAAAAGTCATAATTGCGAGATACAAACTCGCATTTGTGATTTAAAAAAAAAAAAAAAGTCAGAAAACCTCACAATTCTGACTTTATTTCTCCCAATTCTGAGTTTTTATCATGCTGTTCTGAAAAAAGTCAGAATTGTGAGTTTGTATTACACAGTTGTGGGAAAAAAAAAAAAAAAAATTGTCAGAATTGTGCTATTTATTTATTAATTTTTAATTCAGTAGCAGAAATGGGCTTCCATAATGCAGAGATTATAAGTAAACGTTTAGTCGTTATTATTTTTATTGTTAATATTATTACGTTTTTTTTTTTTACTGCAATTCCGTTCGGTAATGCTAGTGGTATAGAAATTATGCAGCTTTGAGGATGCTTTTTTTTTTTTTTTCAATGTGGATCAGTAAGATTTATTTTTATTCAGCAAGGATGTATAAAATTGGTTTTGTTACAAAAACATCCACAGTATTTAAAGCTGTTCTTTTGAACTGTCAAAAAAATCCTGAAAAAAAAATATCCCCAGTTATACAAAATATAAAAAATAGAAAAATATCAAACCAAGTGGCATCTGCAAGCTAATATTTATTTTGATTCAAATGCTTTTTTCTGGAAAATCATTCATATATACCAGGGATGCAACAATACAGTTAGTCCACAGTTCAATACGTACCACGGTTTTTAACCACGGTTTTTGGTTTGGTTCGGTTCTGATATCTTGCCACTTCAATGTGTTTTTTTTTTTTTTTAACAAATTAACAAAGCACTCCCGTAAACCTCTGTACACTGGAAAAAGCATGGTTTAGTATATGCTTAATTTTTCGTTTGAGAGAGGTATTTTAAAGTGTGTGTTTTAAAGAAATTGACACTTTTATCCAGCAGTGATGCATTAAATTGATTAAATGTGCCTATAAAGACAGTGATGTTACAAAATAGTTTGATTTTAAATAAATACTGTTCTTTTGAACTTTTTGCTCATCAAAGAACTCTGAAAACAGAATTCTAAAAAGCATTAAACAGCACTACTTTTTTTCAACATTGATAATAGTAAGAAATGTTTCCTAAGCACCAAACCCGCATGCGTGACCCTGAACCACAAAACCAGTCATAAGGGTAAATTTTTTTTATATTGAGATTAATATATAAACTGAAGGCTGAATAAATAAGCTTGCCATTGATGGTTGGTTTGTTAGGATAGGACAATATTTGGTCGAGATACAACTATTTGAGAAAATCGCCTTTAAAGTTGTTTAAATGAAGTTCTTTGCAATTCATATTACTAATCAAAAATTAAGTTTTGATATATTTACAGTAGGAAATTTACAAAATATCATGATCTTTACTTAATATCCTAATGATTTTTGGCATAGAAGAAAAATCGATCATTTTGACCCATACAACGTCTTTTTGGCTATTGTAATAATATTTCACAATTTTACTGTTTTTACTGTATTTTTGTTTGCATAAATGGCCTTGGTGACTTTAAAACATTAAGAAATTTTACCAACCCCAAACTGGAACAGTAGACTTTTTCTGACAATAAATGTATTATTGAACACAGACATTACAGCCATAAAAGAGCATCAGATCTCCAGCTCAGTGCAAATCTGTGTTGGTCTGTGGCATGTAATATTCATTATACACGCTGAAGTGAAGGCCCGTCTACAGGAAACCTCATAAGTCCATTGAATGTGTCACCAGGGTCTGAAATGACGACTACAGGCTTCTTTAATGAACAATAAAAGAGGTCTATTAAGCTTAATTGCCTTGGACTATTACAATAAGCGTTGTTATTAAACTACCATACCTGCAAAACGTGTTCCTAGGCTAGCTGTTAGCATCATTTACGGCTACTTAAGCGTACTGCTGTTGCTCTGTATTTAAAAGCCTGGCACAGTAGATCACGCTCCAGAAGTATCAGGAGACGCTTTTGAAAAGGGCATTTCACAGCAATTACCCTGCTCATTTGTAAGGATTTATCTGAAGTCAGCAAACTGCGACTGCTGTAGGCAGAGTGCTTCGTCTTCGCGCTTTTACCTCCGAGTGTAACAGGAACACCGAGTTCAGACGCTACAGAAGATGAGCAACGTGGCGAATGACAAATTTTATTGCGCTTCAACCCTGCCGGATAGACGAGTATATCCGATCGTAAGGGAGGCGGAAACAAATAAAACTGCAGACTGAAACCCGTGATACGCTTCATCTGTGAATAAAAGAAAATGTCTGTAATGAAAAGTTGCCAGTGTTTGCTGAAATTTCCAAAGCTTGCTGTGTCCAGAAAGGCCAGCCGAGGTTATTTTATGTTTCCTTTAGATTTTATTGCTTTGCTTTATATTGCTTCTATTGATTTGTTTTTTTTTTGGGGATTCGGAAGGGTGGCTCTTAAATACAAAATGTAGCGTAACTGAGATAAAATTGATTTCCTTCGCAACTGGACAGGTATCTCTTTTTGCTGTGTTGCAGCACACACGCAGAGCTAGAAGCTAAACTCAAACTCATCTGGAAGTTTGCTCTGTCCATTTGAGAATGGGGCATACTTACCAAACTTTATTTTACCGTGGAGAATGCATTCAGACACGGCTACATTTTTACTTTCTGTGAAGAAAATGTTATGCTTGTGTGTGCAAAACTTGGCAGGGTTTTGTGGGTGGTTGCTAAAGTTTGTTAAGCAGTATCTAGGGTGTGCTTGAGTTACCAGGGTATTGATAAATGGTTTGCTAGGGCGTCTTGGCTTATTTTCTGACTTTTTCAATAACTGGATTACTGTATTATTATATATTGCATTAAAAAACACCAAAAGTTCTAATAAATTGTCTAAAGTGTGCATGGGAAATACACTTGATTTAAAAGAAGATAGATACACTCTTAAAAATAAAGGTGCTTCACGATGCCATAGAAGAACTTTTTTTGTCTAAATGGTTCCATAAAGAACCTTTAACATCTGAAGAACCTTTCTGTTTCACAGAAGGTTCTTTGTGGCAAAGAACGTTCCTCAGATTATAAAAAAGTAAGAAAGAGATGGTTCTTTAAAGAACCTTTGACTGAATGGTTCTTTGTGGAACCAAAAATGGTTCTTCTATGGCATCGCTGTGAAGCACCTTTCAAAGCACCTTTATTTTTAAGAGTGTGAGATATAAACTCACAATTCTGAGAACATATCAGTCTTTTTTCCCCTCAAAATTAGACTTTATAACTCGGCTTATATCTCACAATTCTGAGAAAAAAATGTCAGAATTGATATTGACAAAAAAAAAAAAAAAGTCAGGAAAAAGTCCAAATTGCGAGATACAAACTTGCATTTTGAAAAAAAAAGTCTGAATTGTGAAGTTTATGTCTCACAATTCTAACTTTATTTACATAAGCACAACGGGAGCGTTTGAAAGCCACGTGTGTCAGCAGATGCCTAATACATCTGCATATAGACGGATTCGCTGACAGACACGGCTTTCAAATGCTCCCGTTGTGCTTATGTGTGAGCGTGAAGCGGTGAGGAGCATGAAGCGTTTATTGCTGTAGACTTTATAACTCGCAATGGTGAGTTTATATCACACAATTCTCAGAATTGCCTTCCGTTTGAGAAACAGCCATAAACTCGCAACTCTAATTAAATTTCTTAGAATTTCGAGTTTATGTCTTGCAATTATGACTTTATATTAAGCAATTCTGAGGGGAAAAAGTCACAACTGTAAGAAAAAAGTCAAAATTCTGAGATATAAACTCTATAGCTCTGACTTAATTTCTCAGTTTATATGACTTTTTTTTTTTTTTTTTTGTGACGTTTCTGACTTTTTTCACACAATCCTGAAAGTCAGAATTGTGAAAACTCACAATTGCAAGGAAAAAAGTGAGAAAATTGTGATATATAAACTCACAACTGAAAGAAAAAAGTCAGAATTATGAGATATAAACTTGTGAGTCTTTATCTCGCAATTCTGACTTTATAACTTGCAATTGTGTTTATATCAGGCAATTCTGAGGGAAAAAAAGTCAATTGTGAGTTTATATGACACTTTTTTATGTGACGTTTCTGACTTTTTTTTCACACAATCCTGACTTTTTTTTCTCAATTGCTTGAAAAAGTCAGAATTGTGAAATATAAACTCGCAATTGCGAGGGAAAAAAGTGAGAACTGTGATTTTATATTTCGCAATTCTGACTTTAGAATTCGCGATTACGAGTGTGATTATCTCACATTTCTGAGGAAAAAAGTCAGAATTGTGAAATAAACTCACAATTGAAAAAAAAAGTCAGAATTATGAGAGATAAACTTGCAACTCTGACTTAATTTCTCAGAATTGTAAGTTTTTGTCTCGCAGTTCTGACTTTATAACTCACAATTATGTTTATATCACGCAATTTTGAGGAAAAAAAGTCAATTGTGAGAAAAAAAGTCAATTGTGTTTTTTTTTTTTTTTTTTTTTTTTTTTTTTTTTTAATGTCACGTTTCTGAAAGTTGCAATAACGTTTTTTTTTTTTTATTCAGTGGCTGAAAAGAGCTTCTATAGTTTGCATTATATACTCTACTGTTAGGGGTCAGTAAGAGTAAAATAAATTCTGTTCTTTTGAACTTTTGTATTTATCAAAGAATCCTAAAAAAAACAAGACTGGCAGCTTTATCTTAGGAATAAATTAATGAAAAAGTTATTTTAAATTAAATGACTAATATTTCACAGAATTCCAAACTTTAACATATTTGATCAACTGCTTGCAGCCTTGAGCGTAACAGACTTCTATCAAAAACATTTTTCAAATTTTACCAAAGTTTTGAATGCTATATGTGATGTTTTCCTCCATCTGTTATTGCAGATACTACTCAGAAAATCTGAGAATAACTTACAAAACATGCTGTTTGAATGGAATGTTGGGGGAGCATAATTTTTATGTTTCATATTTCAGCCAAACACCTGTTCTTGGTGAAGTGCCAGTAGCAACACATGGTTTATTCTCACAGGAAATGCTTCAAAATGTGATATTTCTCTAGCGAGCTACTGCCTGAAGCCTCGTCTCGCTCTGCTGTGAGGCTGAAATGAGTCTGATTCTTCCATCAGACCGTCTCCGCAGCCGGGCCTGACCTTAAATCCCAACACCGCCGCCTGTAGAGCTGAAACGCGATAACAGCACGCCATGTCAAGTGCAAGAAGAACCGTCAAACAGCCCCAATTTACCTGCTGTGGAACAGAGGGGTGCAAGTTGTGGAAAACGCATTCCTTTTTATATGAAGGCTGAAATGAATGTAAATTGGGACATTTGCTGGCCTTTAGGGCTTGGCACCACTGTAATGTTTTCCATTGGCTATTTGGCCCAGATGTGGGCATACATGTGCCAATGCTAATTGTGCCCTTATTACAGTGCCTGAGGGTCAATGAGCACACTGGACAAAGGATTTCGGCGATGTGGAGAAATATCCAAAAATATTTCCAAAAAATCTTGAGCAATTAAAGACGTTTAGAATGATAAACAAAGCCTTGGCAACACACTTTCCCGATTCAGCACAGAACAGGAGCTTGTTTGTCACAGCAAGGCATGATTTCTTTTCAGTATAACCTACTTATTTACAGACCCTTTTGTGAGGCCATCACAAAGCGGCAGGTTTTTTCATATCCTTCGATAAGTAGTTTATTATGATCGCTGACTGATGTGAGCTAATGAAAGTGCCTCCAGCAGCTGTACCTCTTCCTGCTGTCACTTTCTATTTGTTCCGATTCAAACGCTAGACGAGTCAAAGACGACTGAGCTGATAAAGCCCTGCGTTTGATTTCAGGGCTGTTTCCAGGAACGACAGTTTTAATTTCATCTAGTCAGAAGTGTGATGGATCATAAGAGGTATTATAGAAAGACATTTTTGCATAGATAATTATTTGTCTTGCTCTATAAGCGCATTGTGGAAACATAAGAGACCTGTTTTAATGAAAGATAAGAGTATTCATAATTAGGTGAATGGAAAACCTTCATAACCATGTAAGTTGACTTTAATTGCACTTCAGCACCTGTCATTGTTGACATCTGCTTAGATTAGCTTCTACCAAGTGATGTACCAAGTGATGAATTACTGTAGTTTAGTATTGAATTTTATTTATTTATTTATTTTGTTACCATATAGTTAAAAGCTGACCATTGTGTTTATTTTTTGTTGGATTTTATTTATGCTTTTTGTTGTTGTTGTTGTTGCTGTTGTTGTTGTTAATTTTATGTATATATACATATTTATATATTACTTATTTTATTTATTATATCTTGGTATAACTAATTGTACCTCATTTTAATTTTTTTTTGTTTTATTTACCTATTTTGCTTACTTATTATAGGCAAGTATTACTATTAAATTGTATTTGTTTGTTTGTTTGTTTGTTTATATTTTACTATTTTGTTTATTATACCATAGTATAATTAATTAGACCTAAATTTTTATTCATTTATTTAGCCCCCCCGTGTTGTTTATTTATTATATCTTAGTATAAATAATTGTTCCCAAATTTAATTTATTTATTTATTTATTTATATTTTACCTAATTTTATTGAATCTTAGTATAACTAATTATACCTAAATTGTATTTATTTATTTATTTAATTTTATATATTTATTTATATATGACCTGTTTTATTTATTATATCTTGGTATACTAATTATACCTATTTTTTTATCTGTTTACATATTTTGCTTATTATAGCTAAGTATAACTAATTATACATACATTTTATTTGTTTGTTTGCTTATATTTGACCTACTTTTATTTATTATTTCATAGTATAATTAATTAGACCTACATTTTATTTATTTCCCATGTTTTGTTTATTTATAATGACTAATTATACCTAAATTGTATTTATTTATTTATTTATTTTCACATATTTTGTTTGTTATATCTTAGTATAGGTAATTATACCCTATTTATTTATTTATTTATTTATTTATATCTTAGTATAACTAATTATATGTAAGTTTTATGTATTTATTTCATGTTTTATTTATTATAACTAATTATAACTCATTTTATTTATATATTTATTTGCCTATTTTATTAATAAGCTATAATAAATAAAAATTTCACATATTTTGATTCATTATATCTCAGTTATAGCCTAATTTTATTTATTTATATTTATCTATTTTTAATTATTGGTTTGTTTGTTTCCTGTTTTGTTTATTATAGCATAGGATAACAATTATAAAAGTACTTAAGTACTTTTCTATTAATTATCTATCTATCTATCTATCCATCTATCTATCTATCAGGGATGTGATTTTTCCGGATTAATCCGGAATTCCGGATTTTTCGACCTGAAAATGTGACCTATGTGAATCATGCAGATCTGTTTAAAAAAAAAAAAAAAAAAAAAAGGGGGGATCTCACAGCCGTCACCATGGTAACCCGGGACGGAACCACAATCGCCGTCCCCGAGCAATAGGGCCACACCGGGCGACACGTCAGATGGCAAAGAGATGCATTTTTCCTTCCTTTCCAAGTATCAACAAGGACGTATTTGCGACCGTTCGCAAATGGCGGATGGCGAAGTATGATTGGTCAGATCACCTGTCAATCAAGCTCCCCTGCTGCGCAGTGTAAGTTACCTCAGTCGCTCATTTCGGTTAATTTTCCCAGCCGACAACCGCAAATCATTGTCCGATTATTAACTGTTAACTGATAAGATGGTAAGTTAACACTTTTCAATAAGGTTCATTCAGCGCTGCCGCTCCCACCACGCGCATCACGCACTGTGCGTAGGGTACCGAGTGCTGAGGGGGCACCAAAAAATAGTCTAATGAAAAATCAATAATTATATTTTAATTATTATATTAAATATATAGCTCACTGAATCTGATGGCCGCAAATAGTTTCTCCCGGAATCTAGAGCGAGGGAGTGAGTGCGCCCGCGAGACAGAGACTGTGCTCCAAACCGCGTAGCGCGTGCATGACGAGAGAGAGCAAGAGACCGCGCGTGTGTGCCTCATGAAGCACATGTAAGACAAACTCTACATTATCCCGCTTATTACATGGCTACCTACAAAATAAATCAATAATTTGACACAAAATATTGATTTTAAAAGGAGTTTATTGATTTAAAAACGATTTATATTGCTTCCGCTAAAGAAAATAGTCCGTCTCACTTCTCGTACTCAAGTAGAAGTACAGATACTTGTGTTAAAAAATACTCTGGTAAAAGTAGAAGTACTGATTTAACTTCTTTACTCAAGTAAAAGTAGCCATGCGAATGATAACCATTTTTTTTTATGCAAAGCTAACGTTACCTGGACCACACAAATGCTAGAGTGCAAGCTGAGAAACCTAAGTGGATATGGAAAAAAGTTTCTTTATAAGCCATTGCCTACATTTTAAATGGATGTCTGCAAAATAGGCCTAAAACATCACATAGCCTATATGATTATTGTGACAGAGACTGGGACTGGGACAGGTTAATGAGATTCTGACTGAGTAGCAAGATATGAATTCAATTGTGAATTCAACTGTGATTCTGTGAGAATTGAATTCACAGACCCAGTTTCTCTTTTTTAATCTTCCCCTTAACATTTAAAGGAATCTACATGTAGACTATGTAGGCCTAATGATTTTTCCGCGAATGAATGCTGCCGAATCTGTCGAGTCGTCTTGTAGTGATAGGTCAAGTGCAACGTATATTCCCATTCAATATTTTATTATATTATGCGTCGCTTGTCGGACATAGCAACAGTAACTAAAGGGAACGGAAGGGAATGGTTTTCTATAGCCGCTAAAGAAAATACTGTTGTACCAGTACTGTAGTTACTACCCACAGAGTGTACAAAAATAAGTTAAAATATGTGTACAAAAATAAGTTAAAATTTATTTGTTGTTATAGAGAGAGGTGGTGATGGAGCAGTGGACAAGACACTTGCTTTTGATTCCCACTGTTACACATCCACCAAATAAGTTGTTATGTGTCATACTGTACAAAAAAAAAGTTGCATGTTAAATAAATTACAATGTATTTTTTTGTTCAAATAAGTTGTTATGGGTCCTTCTTTACTGGGGGGGGGGTTGTCTTAGTATATTTTCCTGCTTTTTTGTCCTTAGCCAATCACATGCCTGATCTATCTATCTATCTATCTATCATTTGCAAAAATTTTTTTTTTCATTTAGCATTTTTGTCCCAGCAAACCTATTTGAACATACTTGTGACCCGTTTTTAAAAGCATAGTAATGGGAAACAAACATAATGTGTCAGTTCAGTTGTGTTTGTTTGTTTGTTTATATTTTACTATTTTGTTTATTATACCATAGTTTATTTAGTTAGATCTAAATTTTTATTTATTTATTTATTATATCTTTGTATAAGTAATTGTTCCCAAATTTTCGGTTCCACAAATATATGCCACACTTATCCTTGTAGATGTGGGTCGCCCGAAGTAAGCTTATGGGGGAAAATGCGACCACAGTTGCATAAATAATTAAAAAGTGTTAATGATTTGTTTCTAAAGGATTAGTCCTGCGCTGCACATGTCAACATGTTAGCTATTGTGCAGCCTAATTGGAGGCACAGGGGGGCACTTATGTTTACAGTAGAGAATCTCCTGACAGAAACAAACGACTGTGGGCCCAGGGTGAAGATGATTAATTTCCTTTCCAACTCGCTGAAAATGAGCAATATTTTTGTTCCCCCATAGACGAAAACAGTAATAAACATAAGTTAACAAGCTCTTGGCCCAGTGTTTGCTAATGAGCTGCTAATGAAGGATCTGTGTGTTTGCTGATCAGAAGCCAGTCAATGAACAGTACTCTGAAACACTTAAAGGAAGAGTTTGCACATAAAATAATATTGTCATTATTGATTGTTTAATTATGAATATTATGTTACACAATATTGTTTTTTTTTTTAGTTTAACCGCAAAAAGTTTTTACATTTGGTGAGCTATACCTTTTATAGTCACATAATGAACAGAAACACAATAATGTTACAATAATGTGAATATGAAATACATGACTGATAATTTCATGCAAAAATAGTACAATATTTAAAAGACATTATTTTATTTATTTATTTACTGACAGATTAATTACCATAGTTAAAAGTCAATAATGGTTTTAGATTATTTGTTTAATTATTTATATTTTATTTATACATAATAAAATTAATCTATTGACAGATTAATTACCATAGTTAAAAGTTGATAACTGTATTAGATAGTTTATTTCATTATTTATTTATACATAATAAAATGTTATTTATTTATTTATTGACAAATTAATTACCATAATTAAAAGTTGATAATGGTGTTAGTGTGTTTATTTATTTAGATTTTATATCCAGATTAATTACCATAGTTGATAACAGTATTAGATTTGTGTTTGTTTGATTGTTTATATTTTATTTTTACATAATACAGTTTTATTTATTTATTTGTTGATAGATTAATTACCAGAGTTGATAATGGTAACATATTGTGTTTATTTGATTATTTATTTTTATTTTATTTATACATAATAAATTGTATTTATTTTAATTTATTGATTTGTTTACTTATTGAAAGATTAATTGCCATAGTTAAAACTATATTAGATTTATTTATTTGATTATTTATATTTTATTATACACAATCACTTTATTTATTTATTGACAGATTAATTATCATAGTTAAAAGCTGATTGTGACGCGGCCAGAGAAGACTCGTGAGGCGTGGGATCCATTTGCAACAGCTTTAATGAATCGGACAGTGTAAACAAGCGGGGGTCACCAACAGCAGACAGGGACAGTGAAGGTAAATCCAATAGAATGGTCAAAGTCCAGGCAAGGGGTCGAGGCCGGCGGCGATCAATAACAATAGTCCGAGGGAGAAGCGAGGGTCGGTGGAAGGCAGGCAGCAGAGTATCACAAACGAGTTTAACAGTCCGGTTGGTAACGATAAAGGCAGTCCGATTGAAAACGCTCAGAGTTGGGTACATGACCAGCAAAACTTCGCGATGGTTGTGCCGGCGAGGCACGCTGAAATGGCCGCCGAAAAGGAAGTGACCCGGGAGCACCCGGAACCGGAAGTGAGCGCCCAGGTAGGGGATTATGGGAAATGTAGTTAGTACTCGGGTGAAGGCTCCCGCTGGTGCGGGATGGAGGAAGCCACAGAGACCGTGCCTGTGACAGAGCCCCCCCCCTGCGAGTGCCTCCTGGCACGAGGAGGCGGCCGACGCCGGGGTCTACCCCTGGCACGGGGTGCTGGTCGATCTGGGTGAGCCGAGTGGAAGTCCGCGGTGAGAGAGGGATCCAGGATGTCTTCAGCGGGCACCCAGGACCGCTCCTCGGGGCCGTATCCCTCCCAGTCGACCAAATACTGCAAGCGACCGTTCCGGCGTCGGGAGTCCAGCAGGGAGCTGACTCGGTAGGCCTCCTCGCCGTCGATGATCAGGGGGGCGGTTCTCTGCGGGCCGGTCTCGTCTAGGCACTCCCCCCCCCCATCCGGGGGACCAGCGGGCTTTAAGAGGGAGACATGAAACGTGGGTGAGATACGGTATTCTGCGGGTAATGCAAGTCTATAAGATACAGGGGTAATCTGGCGTATGATTTGAAAAGGACCCACGTACCTGGGGCTCAGCTTCTTGCTGGGTAGGCGGAGGCGCAGATCCCGGGTCGAGAGCCAGACCCAGTGTCCAGGCTCATAAGGTGGATGTGGGCGGCGTCGCCGGTCAGCTTGGGCCTGGGTGCGGCGGACCGCTCTCTGGAGATGGACGTGTGCTCGGTTCCAGGTGGCGTCGCTTTGTTCAAACCAGGAGTTGATAGCAGGTAACTCTGAGGGCTCCCCTGACCAGGGGAACAAGGGGGGCTGGAATCCGAGCACACACTGGAAAGGCGTAAGGTTTGTTGATGGCTTGCGGATCGAATTCTGGGCGTATTCGGCCCAGAGGATAAACCGACTCCAATTCTCCTGATGATCATCATGGCAGTAAGACCGTAGGAAGCGAATCAGTTCCTGGTTGAGCCTCTCCACTTGGCCATTGGCCTCTGGGTGGTATCCTGACGTTAAGCTGATGTTAACACCCAGAAGACGGAAGAAGTTGCTCCAAACACGGGAGGTGAACTGCGGGCCTCTATCGGATACGATGTCCTCCGGGAGGCCATAAAACCGGAACACTGAGTTGCACAAGGCCTCAGCTGTTTCCATGGCGGTGGGTAGTTTAGGGAGAGGGATGAGGCGGCAACCCTTAGAGAAACGATCGATAACGGAGAGAATAACAGTATGACCCTGGGACGGGGGAAGGTCGGTGATGAAGTCTACCGCTATGTGGGACCAGGGACGCCTTGGTGTAGGCAGTGGTTGCAGGAGTCCAGCGGGCAAGTGCCGGGAAGCCTTAGTGGTGTTGCAGGTAATACAATTTTTTACAAAGGCCGTGGCGTCGGCGCGGAGAGAAGGCCACCAAAAGCGGTTGTGTAAGAGGTCTATGGTGGTTTCAATACCTGGATGGCCGGAGCTTGGGGTGGAGTGAACTTCTGAGAGGATTCGTGGGCGGAGCGCGAGAGGCACGTAGGTGAGGTCCCTGGGACAGTCTGCTGGTGGGGGATCCTGGGCCTGGGCCTCCGTGATCTCAGTCATGACATCCCAGGTAACTGGTGCAAGGAGTACAGTGGAAGGCAGGATGGTGGTAGGTGGTTGAGGAGCGTGGTCTGGTTCATGTATCCGAGACAGAGCGTCAGCCTTATGGTTCTGCGAGCCTGGTCGGTATTTAATGGTGAAATTGAATCGGGTAAAAAACAGGGCCCATCTGGCCTGTCGATGGTTAAGCACCTTAGCGGAGCGGAGATACTCCAAGTTCTTGTGGTCGGTCAGTATGACGAAGGGGTGTAGGGATCCCTCCAACCAATGCCTCCATTCCTCTAAGGCAAGCTTGATGGCAAGCAGCTCCCGGTTGCCGACGTCGTAATTCTTCTCAGCGGGACTGAGCTTATGGGAGAAGAAGGCGCATGGGAAGGTCTTGAGTGCTGACCCCTGCTTCTGAGAAAGCACCGCCCCAACACCGGTGCTAGAGGCGTCTACTTCGACCAGGAAGGGCTGTTGGGGGTCAGGGTGGTGCAACACCGGAGCCGTAGTAAACCTCACCCGGAGCTCGTCGAAGGCGCGTGAGGCGTCCGAGGTCCAAGTGAGACGGGTCTCGCCCTTTCTGACCATGGACGTGAGTGGAGAGGCCACCGTGCTGAAGTTTCGGATGAATCGGCGGTAGAAGTTGGCAAAACCTAGGAAGCGCTGCAATTCTTTGAGGGTTCTTGGTCGGGGCCAGTTTCGTACCGCATTCACCTTGCTTTCGTCCATGGCCACGCCCTCCGGACTGATCACATACCCTAAGAAGGCTATGCTCTCCTGATGGAATTGGCACTTCTCCTCCTTGGCGAATAGTTTGTGCTGAATGAGTCGTTGGAGAACCGCTCTGACGTGTTGAACATGTTCGGCATATGAGTTGGAGAAGATGAGAATATCGTCTATATAAACGATGACCCACCGTCCCAGCATGTCCCTGAACACGTCGTTTACGAAGGCCTGGAAGTATGAAGGACTGTTGGCCAGGCCGAAGGGCATAACCCGGTACTCGTAGTGCCCTGACGTGGTGGAGAAGGCCGTTTTCCACTCATCCCCAGCCCTAATGCGGATGAGGTTGTAGGCCGACCGTAGGTCCAGCTTAGTGTACCAACGGGCGGACCGGAGCTGCTCCAGGGCCGGAGGGACGAGAGGGAGAGGATACCGGTACTTGACCGTTACATCGTTGAGAGAGCGGTAGTCGATGCATGGTCGAAGGCCCCGTCCTTCTTCTTCACGAAGAAGAAACCCGCTGAGAATGGTGAGGTCGAGGGTCGAATGAAGCCCTTTGCCAGCTCCTCCCTGATGTACTTCTTCATGGCCTCTGATTCGGGCTGTGACAGTGGAAAGATGCGGCCACGAGGCGGAGTGGTTCCAGGTGTGAGTTCAATGGCGCAGTCCCCGGGCCTGTGAGGTGGAAGTTCCGTGGCCTTGATTGTGCTGAAGGCCTCCAACAGATCCTGGTATTCAGCGGGCACGCTACTGCATGGTGAGGGTGTGGTTGGCCTGGGGGTGACTGCGGGGCTGATTGGAAACAGTGCTGTAGACAGTAGGGTGACCAGTGCGTGATGGTCCCCCTGGCCCAGGAGATGGTGGGTTCGTGAAGGTGGAGCCAGGGGTATCCCAGGATGAGTGGAGTCTGTGGTGATGAGATGACGAAAAACCTGATAGTTTCCTGATGGCCGGGTTCCAGACGCAGTGTGAGATCTTGAGTGATGTGGTTGACGCGTCCGGTCCCTAATGGTCTCCCGTCAAGGGCGGCCACTGCCACGGGGGAAGAACAAGGAAGAATGGGCAGTCGGTTAATTTTCACAAAGTCCTTGTCAATGAAGTTCCCAGCAGCGCCGGAATCTATTAATGCGATGGTCTCCATAGATACACCCTCCACACCAAGTAAAACAGGTATCTCACAACGGTTTATGGTAGAACTAGGAACACTCACCGCGGTGGGAGATCGTGGAGGTCGCGTTGGGCAGGTGGATCGGATGTGTCCCGCTTGACCGCAATACAGGCACAAGTTGTTGCGAAGCCTCCTCTCCCTCTCCTCAGTGGTGAGTTTGGTGGCTCCCACCTGCATCGGTTCGGGCGGTGCGGCGGCCGCGGCCTGGGGCTGGAAGGGTGCGGCGATGGAACGATAGGGCTTCCGGGCGCGCATCACATTGTCGATCCGAATAGAAAGATCAATGTACTGGTTGAGAGAGAGACCTTCGTCCCGACATGCCAATTCCACCTGCAAGTCGGAGTTCAAACCTTTGCGGTAATGGAGTTTGAGAGGGCCGTCATTCCATCCGCTCTGGGCTGCCAGTGTGCGAAAGTCCAACGCGTAGTCAGCCGCTGTGCGGCGCCCTGACGCAGCGCCACGATCTGTTCGCCTGCCTCGCTGCTTTCGGGAGTGGGCTGGAACACCTCCTTAAAGCTCCGGAGGAAAGTCGCGAAGGTGGGGTAAGTGGATTGCCCCAGATCCCATACCGCAGTGGCCCATTCCAACGCCTTCCCGGTTAGGAGTGAGCAGACAAATGCTATTTTGCTTTCATCCGTGGCATAGAGGTTGGGCTGTTGGTTAACGAATAGCGTGCATTGCAGTAAAAAACCCTTGCACTTACTTGCAGTCCCATCAAATTTCTCCGGGAAAGCGAGGCGAGGGCTGGCAGTGACGGTCTGAACTGCGGGGGTTGGTGCAGGTGGCGGCGGGGCTGCCGCGGCGGGTGTCGAGGCGATCTGCAGGCCCTGAACCGCCTGTACCAGCTGCTCCGTTAAGGTGGTCAGACGATCCAGTTGCTGCTGATGTCGGGTTAACATGGCGGCTGTCGCTGGATCCGTAGTTGGCGAAGTTTTCTGTGACGCGGCCAGAGAAGACTCGTGAGGCGTGGGATCCATTTGCAACAGCTTTAATGAATCGGACAGTGTAAACAAGCGGGGGTCACCAACAGCAGACAGGGACAGTGAAGGTAAATCCAATAGAATGGTCAAAGTCCAGGCAAGGGGTCGAGGCCGGCGGCGATCAATAACAATAGTCCGAGGGAGAAGCGAGGGTCGGTGGAAGGCAGGCAGCAGAGTATCACAAACGAGTTTAACAGTCCGGTTGGTAACGATAAAGGCAGTCCGATTGAAAACGCTCAGAGTTGGGTACATGACCAGCAAAACTTCGCGATGGTTGTGCCGGCGAGGCACGCTGAAATGGCCGCCGAAAAGGAAGTGACCCGGGAGCACCCGGAACCGGAAGTGAGCGCCCAGGTAGGGGATTATGGGAAATGTAGTTAGTACTCGGGTGAAGGCTCCCGCTGGTGCGGGATGGAGGAAGCCACAGAGACCGTGCCTGTGACTGTAACATTTTATTTATTGACATTAATTACCATAGTTAAAAGTTGATAATTTTATTAGATTGTTTGTTTATTTGATTATTTATTTATATTTTATTTATACATAATACATTTTTATTATAAGTACTTAGTTATTTGTTTATGACAGATTAATTATCATGGTTAAAACTTGATAGCTGTGTTTGTTTGTTTGTTTGTTTGTTTGTTTATTGACAGATTAATTACAATAGTTAAAAGTTGGTAACTATATTAGATTTAGATTTTGTATTTTATTTATACATAAGAAACAAATGTATTTATTCATTTATTTACTTAACTTTGCATGGTTTATTTGTTTACTTCCATTTTATTTTTTACGTTTAGCATTGATCTCCATGCTCTGTGTGAACTAAATATATCTGTGACACATTTTTAAAAATATTATAATTGGCTTAAAAGTGTGTGTGTGTGTGTGTGTATGTGCGTGCATGCTTATGTGATTTATGGAGAGAAATTTGTATAATGACACAGGCTAGTGTAACAACATAAATGTTTGCATATATATGAGGTTAACAAAACCTGACTAACTTCAGATCGTGGTGTGTTTCTAATATTAATCAGTTTTGAAAGCAATGCAGTTTCTCTTTTGAAACTCATTGGAGAAGGAAACATGCTGACAGAATGCATGGTCATGAGCAGCATAGATTACACACACAAAAGAGAGATGCAGGAAGTGCCTCGGTGCATTTATCATTTTGATAGAGTGTGTTAATCCAGCTCTGAGAGCCACACAGAAATAGCAACCATCCGCACCATTACAAACGCTTCAGCCGTTGCAGGCATACCATGAAGATAAGAAACATACCCACACATACTCCAACTGACAAAGAGATCACACGTTTACCCAGCTTTACCCATTTACTACAGTACAGTAGTTATGTCAAACCAGTGTACATTTAGCAGCTTTTTTCTGTCCTCTTACAATTGTTGTTTGTTATTATATGATGTGATCCAAGTTTGAATGCTGGTTTAAGGATGTTTCTCCAGCTCTGGGCACTTCTTATTCTCTTGGTGTAAACTCACACATTCTTAGTAGTTCTTTTGTCTGCTAGCAATGTCTAATACAGTGTCTAATACATATGCATAATGTTTTTTTATAACTTTTGTTTTTATAACTTTTGTTGGACGATAGGTTTAGAAAGTTTTATCATTGCATGTCATTAAAATGGAAGATGCTCTGCAAATCACACATTCTTAGTAGTTCTTTTGTCTGCTAGCAATGTCTAATACATATGTGTCACAGGAGAATTTTTTGTTTTTTTTTATCAGTTGGTTTTAGGTGGGTTTCAGCTGTTTTTGCTAAATGATTTCATTTATGTTAGCAATGTGTTAAATCAACTTAATAACATGCTAAAAAAAAACATGCTAGAAATAGAACTGTGTAGCAGCATGCTAATTATGCTTGAAACATGTTAGCACTAGGGATGCAACAATACAGTTAGTCCATGGTTCAATACGTACTTCGGTTTTTAACCACGGTTTTCGGTTTGGTTCGGTTCTGATATCTTGCCACTTCAGTGTGGGGTTTTTTTGGAACAAATTAACAAAATACTCCCGTAAACCTCTGTCCAGTAGAAAAGCGTGGTTTAGTATATGTCTGCTTAATTTTTCTTTTAAGAGAGGTATTATTTTTTCGATTTTTACACAAAATAGAATGGGTTTCATTCATACTGGACGCCAGAGGGCGCCCTCGTGCAAAAAAAAAAAAAACCAAAAAGTAGCACTGATTACGTTCCGTTCCAGCTTCTCTAATATGGATAAAAGCATCGCTATTGCTGTAACTGAATAAGAACAAGATATAACGTTAAATGTTTTGAATGACAAAATGTAAGGACAATAAACACTTGTCTGCAATAATATATGGTTTATCTTCAGGCCACCTCGGGTATTTTCATAAGCCATTGCTAATCGACATACATAAATTATGAGTATAGAATTTATTGTCTGCCTCATTCTGTGATAAGAATCCACATCAGATCACAAAAGGAAGTTATTTCAAACACTCGACTGATGTTGTGAATTAAAAACAAGTTATAATATTTTTTATAACTTTTGTTGGACAACAGGTTTAGAAAGCCTTATCATTGCATTTCATTAGAAGGGAAGATGCTCTGCAAGTGTTGCTTTTTCAAATATAAGAGGGGAAGCGTTTCCTCATTTCAACACGTGAAATCGCGGGCACACGTACAGCAAATTCTGAGAGAAATAAAACAAGGAAGTTATTTAAATGCAAAACCGAAAAAACGCAATTCACAAGCGTGTATTGAACCGTGGATGTAGTACCAAACGGTTCGATATTATATTGAGTATTGTGACATCCCTAGTTAGCACCCTGGTGAAAAAAGCAGCATATGCTGGTAGGTATGTTTTGATGCTGGTTTAAGCTGTTCCTTTGCTGGTTTATGCTGGTCCTTGACCAGCAACATGACCAGCTAAGGTCCAGAATAAACCAGCAAAGGACCGTCTTAAACCAGCATCAAAACATACCTACCAGCATATGCTGCTTTTTTCACCAGGGCAATATGCTAATCATGCCAATAACATGTTAAATCATGTTAACAATTTGTTAAATCAAGCTATCAATGTACTATCATCTACAATTTATCCTTAAACATGCTAATCATGCTAGAAACATGCTAGCAATATGTTAATCATGTTAACAACATGCTAATCATACTAAAACATGCTAGCAATTTGATCATTGTGATAGAAAAATGTTAGCAATATGCTAATCATGCTAAAAACATAACATTTTAATTCATGGTAGAAATATGTTAAATCCAAGTTAACAATATGCTATCACCATTTTGCGACTGCTTCAAACTTTCAGGCTAGGCTTTCTCAAGCCAACTTCAAAGTTTGTTCTCAAATGTTGCTCATCTAGTTAATTACTGTGATGACAAAGCAGCCATTACTCCAGTTTTCATTGTCACATGAGCTTTCAAAAATCATTTAATGCTTGAATATGCTGATTTGAATAAAATATTATTGAAAAAAATATAATAATAATAATAAAATAAAAAATATTTGAATGAATGGATAAAATGTAAAAACAGTAAATAAAGGTGCTGCGCAATATTTTTGTGGAAACCATGATACATCAATTTCTTTCAAAAAAAACTTAATGACCCCAAACAACAGAACAATAAAGAAATACATAAAAATTTAAATAAACAAATAAATATTGGCCTTGGTGGTTGGTTGAGGCCACAACTGAAGGTTATTAGAAATCTTCATATTGTATAAGCACATTTATGTGCTTATTATTGTATAAGCAACTTATGTGTGTTTGTTTAGATCGGGATAGTTCTCTGTATTTTTTTGGTGAATTTTATAGTTTTAGATTGAACATCTGGGTCTGGGACAATAAATCTAAACATCTAAGGGCATTTGAAAGCAAAAATAAATAATGAGACAGTTTCCGAGACAGTTTTACTATGACCTTAACAAAAATGAAAAATCAACTACTGGAACATGAAAGCGCCTAAAGTTGAAGAAATATCTATACATTTCTATTAGTTTGCTGCATTATGTTGATTGCTGTTGTGCTACCAGCTCTTTCTAAAACCACGCATTTGCCATACAGTGCATGTGAAGGCCGAATTGCTGAAAATATTCTCACATATTATATAATTAAACCTTTTAAACACTATAAGGATGTCCCTCACTAGTACAACAGGTTCATAATCGAGCAAAATATGTCTTAATGTCCTAAAAGTAAAGGCTATTATTATGGTCTGATTATATAATTAGCCTCATTTAGGAATAATAAAAGACTATGGGAGATTCTTACTAGTATATATTTGACTGTAAATGAGTATATGTATTGTGCACTTAGTGAATAGTTATTCATTTTAATTATAGGGGATGTTTAAGTACAACACAAAGTGGTGTGGCTTTTACTGCTCAGATGAATGGCTCAGACGCAATGCTAATGCTAATTTGCAGGTGCTATATACTCTAGACCGCATCGATCCACTCAGGCTGTACTTGGCAACGCTTTTGCTCTAATCTTTTGTGGTAGCAACCTCCCGCCGGTCTGAATAAAATATCTATGGTGGAAGTGTTAAAGATCGACTGCATCAAAAGCACAGCCACTGGATGTTTGTCTAGTTTTCAAGCCAACAGAAAAACAGCATTGATTCAAACGTGCTCGGAAAGCTAATAAAAACTTCAAATCTGAACACATGTCACTATAATCGAGTAAGAGCATAAACCAATGTTTGTTCTGGTCTCGGTCCTTGAAAGGATGTAAAAATATCTGTGGAAGCCGCCAGCCCACTCACTATCCACACATGTGCCGTGCTAGCAGTTATGTAAAATGAATTACGGTACAGAAATCGATACGTGATCCATCTAGGAGTTAAAGTGCTGGTTTGTGTAACACGGCTCCATCCCTGGCTGCCCACGTCAATGACTGAATCCTGGCCTGTGTAAATAACATTAGACGAAATCTGCTCGAGAGTCATTCTGTCATCGCTCAGCAAAACAAAACAAGGCAGCAAATCTTTCTTCGAATTTGAAAAAATTGAATATGATTTCACATTTAGAGGCAATGAAATCCAATTAATTTTTTTTTCCCCAGGTGGTTTTTTTTTTTTTTTGCGTTCACGGCAGATTGATTTTCCGTCATCAATAGGTTTTCCACTCTCATCAGGTAAAAATCCAAAGTAATTCCATATTTCGCTACGTGAGTTGCTCTTTTTTAGGAGAGCTGCAGATTAATCCTTAAAATATCGAAATCTCGAGTCAAACACCTATGCAATCTTATTCCTGAATGACAACGATTTATCTATGTCCATTAGGACTGTTTCACATCGCCAGTGTCAGTGGAGTGTGAGAAGCACGTTTTGTCGCTGCCCATGTTAATGAATCAGGATCGGGGTAAATGCAACACAACCGTCTTTTCAACCACATAATAATCATTATTTCTGTGTTATAAAAGTTCATAGTTTGGGTATAAACACTTTAAAGTATCTTAACACTTGTATGTATTGTAACGCTTATCCTCTTCTGCCAGGAGGTCGGCGACAACTGCCCGTTTAAAAAAAAGTATGTCATTGAATCATTCATTCAGGAGACTGCCATAGTCAAACAAGTCTTAATGAATGAGACACTGACTCCTTCATTGAATGTTTTTTTTGTTTTTGTTTTTGTTTAAATGAATGTTTTTAAAAGACTTAAGCAATGAACAGTTTGTCAGAACCACTAGTAAATTACATTATTTTTATTAGTTTTCTAATCTTTTTTTCTCCAGAATCGTGAGAGAATCATGGTCTCCAATTTATTAAAAACAACTGGGATTCTGGATTGAACTAAGCTTTTAAAATGTAATCAAATGAAAATTTATTTATTTCTGAGAAAAGTGCTGCACAACAGAGGTTTGCTGTTAAAATGAAAATGTGTGCTATTCCTAATTTTATTTTTATTTTTTTAATTATTATTAGAATTATTGTTATTTGAGAAGTACATTTTATTATTGTTTAAAACTTTTTTTTTTTAGGTTAGCTTTTTCTTAACTGTTCAGATTTTTATATTTTAGTTTGATTTTAATTGGTTATTATGTGTGTGTTGGATTCTTACTTGTTTTATCATGTACAGCACCTTGAGAAACTGCTTTAAAGGTGCTATATAAAAATAAAGTTATTATTATTATTATTATTATTATTATCTAATAGTAATATATTTCTGTCACAATTTCTTCAAGTTAAACCAAACATAAATAAGTTGATTAAGTGTACACATTTAAAACTTTAAATTGTAAAATGTATTCAACATTTTCCACATCACACAACTAATAAGGCCTACACATTCCAAAAATGCTGTCAAGAGCTCACTGGAGTGGAAGATTATCAGTAAATACGATTTAAATTTCAATCTGTTAGTAACTTTAATTGTCTAACATACTCATAATACTTCAGGAAATATCTCTTGAAGGAGTGTGGCTGGGCAAACACAGGGAGTGAAGGCACAATAACTGGCACTGAGACGGTGGCACGTGGGGCCCTTTCAGACCCGCCTGAATGCTGGATGGAAAACAATACGTTGTGCTTTGTGCCTGTGGGCACTGGGGATTGCCAGAGTCTGCCAGTATGGCAGCCTTACAGTGTAACCTGCTGAAATAGACCCACACGTCATCTTGTTGTGAGAACAAAGACTGTTTTGGCAGTCTGCTGGAGTATATAGTTGGCCCAAGAAGTTGTTAGCAGAGATTTGTGCAGAAATCCTTTTTAATTTTGTGAACTTATGCATAAATAAATAACGGAGGTCATCGTCTCCATCCTATCATTGCAGCTTATGCATTTCTTAGACTTTATACAGTGTAATTTGGCAGAGTTAATTGTATTATTTGTTACACCTCCCTTGAATAATTCTCACAAATAGCTTTTACGACGCACAAATGTGTCTGGGTTCATCATCTTCAACTCGGCTGAATTTTAATAACTTTTTATTGATTCGTCTCTGAAACTGGATGATTAAATCTAAATTTGCAGTTTTTCTCTGTACTTATAAATGAAGTCCTCGGAGAGCACATCAGAGAACTTTTTTCTTGAAACAATTGATTTGTATGAAACATTAACCTTTAGATATGAAGTTATTTTGCTTTTTTGGTTGTATGAAATAAACAATGAGTCGGGTATGTCCAAACTACTTAGTTATCAGCTAAGGTAATTAAGCACTAGGCTAAACCACTTAGACGGTGCTGAAAACTACAGCATCACACCCAAGTGAGGGACCCCATACCAATCCGCCAGCATCCACACCATCCACGTCGCTGAAAGACTGTCACTGCCAGCATCTTTGACAGCTGCTCATGAAGCTCCAACCAGCTGGATTACAATTCAACAGGCAGCTGTGTGAGTGGGCAAAGTATGAGATTCATTATCTGGGGGTCTCATGTCAGAGGGATGTCAAAAGAATTGTATTTTTAGGTGATGTTTTCTTACCAATATTGTCTGTCTGTCTGTCTCTCATTGTTGCAGATATGCTTTCTGTATATAAATGTTGTAAATGAAAAAAAGCTTTGAAAAGACTGTAAACAATCCATTTAAATTCAGGAGTTGTAGCTAAAATCAATGTGGTGGACTTTTTGTTGTCCTGCATAACAAAATGTAAAAAATCTGTTTGTTCAATACTGCTAAAACTATCAACACAAATGGTTTAGAAATAGGTGAAACCATTTGAGGAAAAATGTATCTCAAAACTTTATTATTATTTTTATTATTATTATTACTGTTTGTATATAGAGTATTTTTTTTATTTGTGTGTGTGTGTGTGTGTGTTTACACAATAAAAAAATAATTGCTGTGGATAGTTTTCACAAAATTCAATATTAAAATTCAACATTAAGTTGAAATACCAGCAGCAGTAATAGTCTACAACCAAACACATTAACCTTGTCATATCCTTTACCGTGCTGTGTTGTCATGATAGAAATATATTTCAATTTTTGTTTTTGATTTATAAAGACAGTGTTACTTATTGAGAGCAACTATTTGTATTGTTGCACAACAAAATTCTTTCATTTTCAAAATTCTTTCAAAACGTTTTCATTGTATAGAGTTTCTTTCTTCCTGTCATTCCAATTGAAACTCCAATCAAATGTCCTTTGGAGCCAATTCAATTCAAACTCACACTTACGAACTGAAAGGAGGCCAGTTCTCGTAATCTGGATTTTGCCCAATCGTCCACTATTGGAACACACGGCCTCACAGAATATTAATGAAGCACAGATCTCACTGATGATGTCTATTAGAGTCATAAATGAATAGAGCAGAGTTCATGTATGCAAGCAAATGACTGTGCATCTGAACATGAGATTAAGCTAATTGCGTACGAGGGGTCATAAAAAGGGGCTCTTGAGTGACTCGAGCCAGCAAGAGCTCTACAGACTAAACCTAGAGAGGCTGTTAATGGGGAGGTTCATTTCCATCATTTGTAATAGCTGTGAACATTATCACAATGCAGCATGTGCAAGCACAATCTGCCATGAGCACAAGCCTTCTGTGCCTCTAAAGAAGAGGATCTTACTCTCTGTGATATATGTTTGTGCAATCTTGTGATTGATGCATTCATTTATTTTGTGCATAGAACCTTATAAAACACTCTAGCATAGATCAAATATTGCATTTACATTCACAATTATACATCATTGCTGTCAATCAATAAAAATAACTTTGACAGCCTTCTAATAACCCATATACAGTATATATTTTGTGCATATCATGTATTTTTTTGTCTCTCTCTCTCTGAGTTTGTCCTTTAGTGCATACTTACAATCACATTGTCTTACACAATGCATTGTATAACTTACAAAGTAAAGTTTTCTAGAACAGAGAATAGATCTAAAGCCAGATCAGATCATTCAATCAAATCAGTGGCTTAATGAAATCTGTGTTTGTGAGAGTAGCAGAGGTCAACAGAAATTATGAGCAGAATCAAGAGGAGAGTGATGTGCATACCTGCTATTATAATTGCACAAACCACAACTACAGAAATTCAGATTTGATGTTCACTAAAACCAAATATGAGATTGGAGTCACTGGAGTCAAAAAGAAAATGCAAGTCGTAAAAATGTTCAATCACAGTTAGAATGTGACTTCATTCCTACTGTACTTCACATAATTATCTATGTAGGTCATAAAAAGAAATTATTTAATTCAAAACTTAATTATAAATTAATTTTTATTGCACGTACAAAAACATTCTTAAACATTCTAAAAATTTGTCTGTGTTCCACAGAAAAAAAGAAAATTATGGGTTTGGAATGAATTGAGGGTGAGTAAAGCATTTCATTTTTTTTTTTTTTTTTTAACATACAAAAACAACAGAACCCACCTATGCATCCATAAGTAATATTGCTAAAAATATGTCAGATCATACAAGTCATAAACACAATCCATTTTTCACAGTATTGCACATATTTATCCATCCATACATTTAATGAAAAAGTCATTAATTCCATCACTAAAAATATCATGCAGTGTCTGTATTACACTGAAGTTTCATTTGGACTTCACGTCTATTTAATATCGATCTACGCTTTGGAAATATGCTTTATTGCAAAATAACAAAGTCAGTCATGATGATCTTGGCTTATAGCATTATCAGGAAACCCAGCCAAGGTTGACTAGAAAACCTCTTCCAAAAGCTATATTGGATATCTTTAAACTCTCTAAAAAATCATCCAAGTAGTAGCTCCAAGCATGCATCCACAGTGCAAATCCACAGGCGGAGAATCTGTAGTTCTCGAAGGTTATCGCTCAAAAGCTTGAGCCCATTACAACACAGCTGTAGGTTTTGGCTGACGGCGAGTCTGTAATTCAATAATACATTTAGCTATGGACTCGCTTGCACAAAAGAACTAGTTGTTCTGCAGTGGTTTCAGAGCCTGTAGATATAAAAAGAAAGATAAAAGTCTGACTCAGGTTTGTTTTGCAATTTGGGTGAAATTATCGTATCTTGTGTGATATGCTGTGATTTTGTCATTTCCTTTCTAATCACATATCTCACTTGTTTTTCTTTGCAGCTCTCTAAAGAAATACTGTGAGAAGTATTTTAAGGTTCCTGTAACACAATTGGATTAAATCGTAGATTAAAAGTCAACACACCTCTGATTACTCTAGCAGGTTTAAAATGGATTTTCTACATTTTAAAATCAAATTATTCTGTGTTCCAGATGAGAGATTAAAATGAATGTTTGATAAGATGAGACGTCAGAGAAAATGCTGGGAGTTCAACAAAATATATTAAATTAAAGGTTAGTTAATACCCCTCTTCAAGCCTTCTGATCAGTATTTTGAGCTTGTGTCATACAAGTTAATGAATGCTGAATGTGTCCCACAATACCTTAAAGGGATTTGCTTTATCCAGACCTTTATTAGTGCATATTTCTTTCGATTCAGTATTGTTTATTTTGCGATTTGCATATATATATATATATATATATCAGGTACAGTACATGCCAAATTTTTTTAACCATTATCTATATAGCGCTTTTTACAATGTGTGATTATGTCAAAGCAGCTTTACAGTATTAACAGTGTGTTGACCTAATTAATTCAACCTAACAATCCTTTAATGGCAACACATTCTCACTCCCAACTCGTCACACATTGACACTTGGTCAGGACACTTTGGCATCACTTTTTGACGCAGAATGTACCCCTTTAGTATCATTTTTCGACGTGCAGAGTCCTCCATTGCTTTAAATAAGAAACCCTTGGCATCAATATGCCGATGCGAAAGGCAATGGGACTTTTATCGTCATGATTAAATTATATATTGGGTAATAATATTGGCATTATTGCATATATGTTGGGATGTGACTTTTCAATGTAAACAGTGGCAACATATTTATTTACATGAGACTGTTTACACATTTATGAGCATGTAACCCAACCTCTGCCCCTAAACCTACCATTCGTCAATAAAACACAAAATAAAACAGGCAGATACAATTACAGTCATAATTTATTCAAAAAAGTATTAATATTCCAAGTCTTCTGAGGCAAAACGATTGATTTGTGAGAGGAATAGACACAATCGCCATCTCCGTCGGCCGTAAAGTTTATCCTGTGTGCTGCAGTCTCAAAAAATGCTGCCAAAGGAGCCTTACGTCAGGCCTGGTTGTGAAAAGCTATTGGCTCTTGTGTGTCCTGTGACCGATTGCATCATGCTAAATTGATTATTGGGATTTAAGCATCAATATTGTTGTAAAAATTGTAAAAATAAGAATCGATTCAAATAAAAATTTGAATCAGTTCCTTTTAAATGATCAGACTGACTGAATTCAGATCTCATAGACTACGATTGAGGTGTTTTTCTTTGCTTTTCTTTTTCTAAGGCCGTTGTCATTATGAAATGCCCTTCAAGCAGAAGAAATAAAGTCACACAGGTTTGGAACAAAATTTGAGTAAATGATGCCAGATTTTTCATTGCTAGGTGAAATATCCCTTTTAAGTGGTTACTCTTGTGCAGTGTCACTCTGCAAAGAAGTAGAAAACCAGAAATGGTATGAATTCACTGAGGAATGTTTTGGCACACAGGATAATCAGGATTAAATTGAAATATAAATGGAAAAAAATACAACTAAATTCAAGCCAATTTTTGTTAATAAGGTAGTTAGAATTGACAGGAGTGTGTGTCAGAAACAGACTGTGTGAATTAGAAACAATAAAATGAAAGCTAGGGGACCAGGGAAAATAAGGCCGATGGGAAATTAACCTTGATGAATCTGGCTGTTTCTCTGCGTTATGTCAGAGAAAATGAGAAGCACACAGATTAAAAAAAAGCATCAGAACCTGCAGTAAAACAAAGTTGGAAGACATTGTAAAAAAAAAAAAAAGAAAGAAAATTGAGGTGTTTCCCACTCATACAGGCATCATGGAAAATTGCATTTGATGAAAGAGCTCTGTTCTTTTTGGTTAAAATGAAGCATTCTTTGGTCCCCCTCATAATTTTACCTCCTCTGACATTCATTTCACAGATCACTTCAGGTAATGATATTCTGGGATGGATTTTTTGGCTGTCCGCTAGCCTGACTCATCACATTTCATTCAGCCACTTAAATTCTGCTGCGCTTTCCTTCCAGTTCCCCGGCTCGACCAATCACAGCGCAGCTCAGAGGATTTGAAACGGTCCAATAGGTCTAATATTTAGCCTGTGTGACGTGTGCAGCACAACCTTTTGACATTACAAGCAGAACAGAAATTGACAGATGGAAATGAGCCAAAATTCGTCCTAAAATTCCGCAGTGATATTTAATTTTAGCGATGGAATCCGATTCCATTACTGTGCATCTGTTGTGACCTTAAGCTCGGTGTGTGTTCATAAAGTGAAGTAGAAGCTGTTTCAATGACAAGGCTTTTAATGTGAATCGAGAGAGTGGAGTTATGGTGAGTGGTATTGTTGGCTCTGATGTGAAGAGTCTGCTCATGCATTAACGGCAGACGTGTGACTCACAGCCCTATTGGCTGATTAACAAGCGGCGAGGCTGAGAACTCCACCGCCTTCCCAAAAGAGCGAAGGTCGCCTTATTCCGTCAGCGCTAGCGTGGAGTACTACTGAAGAGCCATTACTGAACATTAGCTTTTCCCTGAACAGAGTGACAGCTAAAATAGACGTGTGAGAGTCCTCTGCAAGTTAAGGTCAAGTGTGATCTTACTGTTTTGTTATATATGCCTATGATGTGGAGAGTTTTGAGTGGTCAAATTGATAGTCTTTTCTCATCCAGCTCAAAAGAGTCAATGGATTAAAGAAAACTCCTCTGGACGGTTTGAGAATGTATTATTTAACAGTTTGGGCTGAAATCCTTTATTCTCTCTAGTCTTTATGAAGCCCAGTAGAGCGGCTTCGTGTAGCCAAAGAGCATCCAGCCACATAAAAGACTCCAATTACATCATTATGTGGAGTCTGACTAAATTAATTGAGGTTGCAGAGTCACAGAATAAATGAGCAGCAGGGAG
This sequence comes from Labeo rohita, assembly GCF_022985175.1. Taxonomy (NCBI): domain Eukaryota; kingdom Metazoa; phylum Chordata; class Actinopteri; order Cypriniformes; family Cyprinidae; genus Labeo; species Labeo rohita. Next base: position 26,524,263 of record NC_066888.1, read on the forward strand.
ATGCGACTGTAATTTTACCCAAAGTGCTTGTTTTGGTTTAGTCCACAGGCCTAATTGACTATTTACTTGTGTGTTAACTGTATTAGTAAAACATGTACTGTAATATAATGTAATATGTTATGATTTGTATGTTGATAATAAATTATTTTTTTAATACGGCTACTTTTTAATGGCCTGTATTTTGCTCACATAATTGACTGCCTAGTTTTTATGTTAATAACATTTCTAATATTTTAACATGTATTAAAATATCTAATCCTGTAAACCAACACTGCTTGCTGTTTTAGCAGCATTAAAACAATGTTTAAAATAATTTAATAAAAATAAATAAAATAAATAAAATTAAATTAAATTAAATAAAATGAAATAATGAAATGTTACATCTATGGACACAGCCCCACGAAAAAAAAAAAAAAAGTAATGATGTTTATGATTTGTATGTTGCTTAGATTTTTTTCCCAGAATATATGGCTACTTTTCAATGGCTGTCAAAGAAGACACAGGTATTTTGTTCACATAATTGATCCTCTTCTATTGTTAATAATATTTTAAATATTTTAACATGCATTTAGCAGTGTTAAATTAATGTTTAAAACTATTTTATTTCTACTATTTAAGAAATACTAATTTTGAAAAATAAAATAAATAGATAAATAAAATGAGGTCCAAAGGTCCTCAGGTCCAAACCTGAGGAATTAAATGAAATGAAATTAAATTAAATTAAATTTAAATGTTCCATCTGTGAACATAGCCCCACCAATAAGTAAATAAATAAAATGTAATGTGTTTATGATTTGTATGTTGCTTAGATATTCTTTTTCCAGAATATGTGACTACTGTTTAACGACTGTCAAAGAAGAAACAGGCATTTTGCTCACATAACTGACCCTCTTCTATTAAGGTTAATAATATTTCAAATATTTTAAAATGCCTTAAAATATCTAAAACTGCAAACCAACACTGCGTCACTGTTTTAGCAACTATTTTATTCGTACTATTCAAGAAATACTATTTTTTTAATAAAATAAACAACAGAGGTCCAATCCTGAGAAATTAAATTAAATTAAATTAAATTAAATTAAAGTAAAGTAAATTAAATAATAGGACAATAGATAAAGGAATATATGAATCTATAATTAAATGTAGTCCTGATTATTATTTTTTTTTTTTTTATTATTTTTTTTTATTTATTTTTTAATATCTCTTTCCCTTATATGTATTACTTTATGTATTCATTTTTAATTCAATTAAACTATTCTTTTAATTAATTTGTAAAGAAATGTTGCATCTATGGACATAACCCCACCAAAAATACTTTTATTTATTTATTTATTTTTATGGTGGGGCTATGTCCATAGATGCATATACTTTTTTTATTAGCTGTAGTCCTGTTTTTTATTATTTTCTGTATTTATTTTTAACTGTTTTATTCTTTTTAATTAAAATAAAATAAAAATAAAATAAAATAAAATAAGTTGCATCTAGCGACATAGCCCAACCAAAAAAAAGGTACTTTTTGTAACTTTTTTTATTCCTTTTCATTTTTTTGAAGATATGTTTTTTTCTCCAATATATGGACATTAAAAGAACTCCTTTGGTTGTTATATTATATTATATTATATTTGGGTCATATTCCAGAAAAAAAACATCCAAATCAGACACAACAACTGATCTCATGGACAACATCCAAACATCTCTGTATGATAACTACGGTGGTTTTCTGTGAAATTGAGATTCATGTTAAACCCAGAGGCCAAGCTTCTGCTTGCTCTATATCTGTCAGGATTCTGTTGTATGTGCTTCACAGTGTAAGCGAGCGGAACGGGCTGCAAAAAGGACATCTAAAGAACTGACAAATAAGTAGCAGATGCCATTAGGTTCAATTCAACAGATGGTGGCGGAGGAACCATTTACCTAGCGCACTGAAATATGGGTCAGAAATGAAATGTATAGATTTGATTGCAGGCAGCAGGAGGGCGCAATATTTTCTGAGCTTTAATTATCAAGGAGAGAGCTGAAACGCAGCCAGCTGTTCCCATGGAAGGACCCGATGATTGTACCTCCCTCAGAGAACAAACACGCAGGGGAGGAGAACGACGAGCTGCCAGCTGGGAATTAATTAATGTTCGGTCTATGGCACGACTTTTATTCACTGGAGCAAAAATCAGGGATAATGTGACAATTGGAATAAACCCTCAGCTACCAAAAATATGCACTGCTCTTATTCACATGCAAGTGTGAATTCACTTAATTTTCACAGAATTTCCAGGCAAATATTGCTTGCAAACTACCTGTAATTCAAGCTGCCACAAAATGCATTGAAATAGCACTTCGTCATATAGCAGATTTCAATAAATGAAGGAACTGTCATGCTATCTAGTGCAAACTCTCTATGCAAATTAGTCTCATTATAGAGCTCTCAAATGTAATCATATGTACTGTATTCACAAAAGCAATTAATGAAACTAATTTTGAAAAGAAATTAAATGCAGGGATTTCACTCAGCACTTGACATTTATATGTTTGCAATATGCATTAGACAGTTCTTGCATGCCGTCTAAGGTTGATACTGTAGGCTTAAGATCGGGACACGAGGCGATCGGTTGATGCCACGCAGCCCATCTATTGTATTCCCACTGGAAATGAGCAAATAGGCATCAGACGGAGGAGTTGTTAGCTCATACTGCAAACAAGCCTGCTTCAAGCTAAAGATCCTTATTAAATGGACAAAGACATCTGGCATGGCAAAATGGTGTGTGCACCGTGTGTTAAATGAGTCTTCTTTTATTAAATTGGCTCAGATGTAGTGTGGCATCGCAGAGATGTACCGTAGGCGCTCGCTAGTTATGTGTATGGTTGATTCCTGAGGGAATTGATTCTTTTGAACAGGTTTCGTTTGAATGTGAGTCAGTCATAGTGATTTGCAAAGGGTTTGTAAATTACTGGACAGTAAGAAGAATATGCATTTCGTTTGAGTCATTGTTAGGGGTGTGAATCAATTCAGTTGACAGGATTCAAGGTTAAAAGCAGATTTTACAAATACAGAACTAATCAGTTTGATTCAATTACAAAAGATTCAATTCTGATTTTTAAAAAACTGTTTGTAGTGTTTTTAGGGAAAAACAAAGACACTGCGGAGTGTTTATTGCATCCAAAAGACACCTGATTGCAATTAATTTCTATTTTGAATTAATAAATTGTTTATTGCCCAGAACAAATGATTTACAATTTGAAAGTTTTGTAAGTTATTTTATTCATGTTTTTCAAAGAAGTCTCTTATGCTCATCAAGGCTGCATTTATTTTGTCAAAAATACAGTAAATTATTGCAATTAAAAAATAACTGTTTTCTATTTTAATGTATTTTAAAATGTAATTTATTCCCCTCATGGCAAAGCTGACTTTTCAGCAGACATTACTCCAGTTGTCAGTCACATGATCCTTCAGAAATAATTTTATTTATTGCTGAATTATTATTATTATTATTGCTCAATAATTATTAATTTTTTAAGATTTTTATTCAGTTTATTGGTAAAATGAGTACATTTTTTTTAAATCCTAGAAATAGTACGTAATAGATAGTATGCAAATTTCAGTAGTCAGTTGAAAAAATAGTAACTATTAAACTAATTAAATAAATGATAATAAAATAAAAATGTACATTTATAAAAAATCACGATCAGTACATATTAATTAGTAGGGTTTTTATTCAGTTTATTGATTAAAATTAGCACCTTTTTAACCCTAGAAATAGTTATGGTAACTTTCAGTACTGTCAGTTGAAAAAATATGAACTATTAAACTAATGAAAAAATTAATTATAAGAGAATAGATTACATTTTTTTTTAATAAATTAAAGAAGCTGTTAAACAATAATAAAAAAGAAAATTACAGATTGACCGTGAGTGTCAATCATGATTAATACAGTAGAACTTTTAATCAGTTTATTGATAACATTTTCATATATTTTTTTTTTTACTTCCAGAAATAAAGTACCTTTTAGTACTGTCAGCTGAAAAAAGAATAATTAATTTTTTTTTAATTCATTTAAAAAAGAAAACTGTTAAACGTAAAAAATAAATAAATAACATTACAAATGTTGACCATTAGTGCATGTCAAGATCAATACATTTGAATCAGTAGGATTTTTAATGAATTTATTGATTTTAAAATTATTATTTTTTTTTTTTACTCCTAGAAATAGTAACTCTGAGTACTGACAATTGAAAAAAAAAAAGAACTAATTAAATAAATAATAAAATTATAAATTGCATTTTCTAAAAAATCAAAAACGAAAACTGTTGAACTTTAAAAAATAAAAATAAAAAAACATTACAAATTTTGACCGTGTGTGTGTCAAGATCAACACATATGAATCAGTAGGATTTTTATTCAATTTATTGATGTTTTTACTCCTAGAAATAGTTAAGGTAACTTTCAGTGCTGTCAGCTGAAAAAAGATTAATTAAAAAATAAATTATAAAAGAATAATTACATTTTTAAATAAATTGGAAAAGGAAAACTGTTAAACATTAAAACAAAAATAAAAATAAAATACAAAATTAAAATAAACTAATTAATAAAAAAAAATAAAAAAGAATAAATTCCATTTTTAAATACACTTGAAAAAGAAAACTGTTAAACATAAAGAAAGAAAATAAATAAAAAAATAAAATATTACAAATCTTGACTGTTAGTGTGCGTCAAGATCAATACATATGAGTCAGTAGGATTTTTTAATCAATTTATTAATAAAATTAGCATTTTTTTTTTTACTCCTAGAAATAGTTGAGGTAACTTAGTACTGTCAGTTGAAAAAAGGTTAATTAAAAAATAAATTATAAAAGAATAATTACATTTTTAAATAAATTTGAAAAGGAAAACTGAAAAAAAATTAATTACAAATTTTAACAATTGGTGTATGTCAAGATCAAGACATGAATCAGTAAGATTTTTATTCAGTTTTTTTTTTTTTTTACTTTTTACTCCTAGACATAGTTAAGGATAACTTTTAGTACTCTTAGTTTAAAAAGGAATAACTAATTAATGACAATTTTTTCTGTAATTAATCATAATTAATTTTATATTAATGTAATGTGTTTATATTATAATAATGTAATATATTTATACTGTTATTGCACTTGAATGCATGTTCATATAGTGTACTGTACCGCTAAACCGAAAAAAAAACATTGCACAATTAGCGTAAATTCTGACAGTCCTAGTATCATTGCATTATTTAGAAACGTCTTGCTTGAATTCTTGCAGCCACACATGTGAGTACTTTTGCATCAGCTTTGCTCAGACTGTACCTGCATGGTGCTTGGATTCGATTGGCTGGGTTCAGAGCGAGCGTGGCTTTGTTCTGGTCGAGTGTTTGCAGATCTGTGGAGCCTGAAGCCCAGGTGAGGATCAGTGTGGAACTGCTCATAAATCATTCCATGTGGGTGGAGGAAGTTTTTAATGAAAGCAGGAGGACATGGAGCTCTGGCACAGTGCTTGGTTAGCCAACCATTTCCCAAAATCGCCCTTCATCATGCCGTGGACTTAGACCTCTCTAATGCAGTCTAACCTGAGATCAGACCACATCACCCAGGAGAGTGAGAGGACTGTTGGAGATGAACGTGTCGAGCATACTTATTTATCACACAGGGCACAGGAAGTCACTGTCATGACTGCAGAACAAGGAGAAGAGGCGAGCACACATTACCTTCTATAAATATACCTTATTTATAAGGTATATTTTAAGATGAATTTAAGATGTCGATCACTAACCTCTAGAGGTCAAATTTGATATTTTATTTTATTTATTTATTTTTTTTTTTTATTTTATTATTTTTATTTTTTCATGGCCTAAACACTAATAAGAGATCAATAAGAGATAAGAAATTAAGATAAATATTTTGTGGTCTGTTTTTTTTTTTTTTTTTTTTTTTTTTTAAACATTAAAAAACAGTTTCAACAAATAGTCTGTAAAACCAGTTTATTTTATTTTATTTTATGTTATCACATATTGGTGTGATGTATATATTTTTTTAATATATAAAAAACAAAAACAAAAAATCTAACCTTTACCTTAAGATGCCAATCAAAAACCTCAGGAGATAAATTATTCTTTATTTTATTTTATTTTATAAACACAGCCTAATCACACATTGCTGTGACTTTATTTATTTATTTAATTTTTTATTGATTTAATTTTTATTTTTTCAACAAGTAGTCTGTAAAACACAGACTTGACCTTAAGACATTTAACCTTAAGATGTAAATTAATAAGCTTTTTTATTTTATTTTTATTATTATTATTATTATTATTATTATTATTATTATTATTATTTAGTTTATTTTTCTTTGATTTTATTTATTTTTTACAGCCTGATCACATATTGGTGTGATTTTATTTATTTTTTTATTATTTTTTATTTTTATTGATTATTATATTAATATTAACCTTGTCAATGTCAATAAATAACCTCAGGAGGTAAAATGACCTATTATTTTATTTTATTTTATAAACACAGCCTAATCACATATTGGTGTGATCTTATTTATTTATTTATTTAATTTGTTATTGATTTTATTTTTATTTTTATTTTTTTCAACAAGTAGTTTGTAAAACACAGACTTGACCTTAAGACATTTAACCTTACGATGTAAATGAATAACCTTTTTTATTTTATTATTATTATTATTATTATTATTATTTTGTTTAGTTTATTTTACTTTTATTTATTTATTTTTTACAGCCTGATCACATATTGGTGTTATTGTTTTTATTTATTTATTTATTTTTTATTGATTATTATATTAATATTAACCTTGTCAATGTCAATAAATAACCTCAGGAGGTAAAATTACCTATTATTTTATTTTATTTTATTTTATTAGTTTATTTTTCAGTGTGAACTCTAGTTGGTGTGATCATGTTAGCAAACAAATAAACAGAGGTTCAAATGTACACGAATTTACAGCCAGTAGGCACTAACACCTTTTTTTAAAAGTGTTGTCTTACACTGCTGAAATGATATTCAAAATATATAACAGAAGGAAAAATATTTGTTTGATCTTTTTCATTTATAGTAACTTGGGTAAAAAAGTAAAAAAGTTAATGACGGTGAATATACAGCTCATGTTACTTGGACTACTTATATGCTTATTTATTTATTTATTTTTGGCCGTTTGACAGACTGTAGCCTTTGTGAACTGTCATTATGTGTTAAGAGCATATAGATTGTTCACAAATGTCTGCTTTGTTGTTCTGACAGCATAGGAGCTCGGAGCGACGTGTGGGTGAGTAAATAATGACAGAATGACAGGTGGGTGGTTATGCTGAATGCAGATGAATCAGTGTCAAAAATACAGCCTAACATAAAGCAATGAAATAGATTCTTGAATTGAAATGCACACGGAGGTAGAAAGCATGATTAGGGCCTTCATTTGACAAGCACTGCGCCTGCAGTAAAGATAGATTACAGCTGTCTGATGTGCAGTCCCTCTCTTCAAGGCCAGTCTGACTGATTTCACATTTCCAAACCTTCCAGAATGCATTATATCAACATGCTGCTTGAACTGCCTCTAACTCTCTTTTGAGCCAAGCTTTATGCAACAAAATAACTTCTACAGTAGTTCTCGCTCTGTTTTTGATGTGTCGGCATCTGCCACGTTGCTGAAAGCGTCTTTCTACCACTGCGCTGAAGGTGTGAAGGAACAACGTCCTCCAGGGATACCTTCTGACAGTAAGAAGCTGTGCTCATTTATATTGCACAGTAATATGCATCGAATTCCCCAGAGGGAGTCAAAGCATGCAAACGCCGGCTGCTAAAATGACCTTTACCTTTATATTGCTGCATTATAGTAAAGTAAGAGTCAGCAAATAAATACCCAGCGAGACTGTTTGCAAGACTTCACAACTTTTAGATGACTAATGTGGTTTAAAGGAGAAGTAAAATTTCCTGGTAATTTAATTTACTTTAAGATGTTCATGTCTTTCCTCTTCAGTTGAAAAGAATTAAGGTTTTTAAAGAAAAACATTCCAGGATTTTTCTCCATATAGTGGACTTCAGTGGTGGTCAATGGGTTGAAGGTCCAAATTGCAGTTTCAATGCAGCTTCAAAGGGCTCTTATGAGCGGAGGAATAAGGGTCTTATGAGATGAAACGATTGGTCATTTTCTAAAAAAAAAAAAAAAATAATAATTTGCATTCGACATCACACATTACGTAGTCGCATTTGAAAGGTCACGTGTAAACAGTGTTTACAAAGCAAACGTGCAAAGAAAGTCAAACGCCCTTTACAAAAAAAAAATTTAAAACAACGTTTTTTTGTTTTTTTTTAAGTTTTAGGAGAAAATTAGATGGAGTTTTCCGCCCTACCCTTGAACTGGAGTACACAGACGAAGAACTAACCGCACAAGTGATTACGTAATGTATATAAAATCTTTTAGAGTAAAAAAAAACATACACAAACAAAACCAAATTAAACCCTGCGACTCGTGACGATACACTAATGTCTTAAGACAGGAAACGATCGGTTTGTGTGAGAAACTAAACAGCATTTATATCATTTTTTACTTCTGATTCACCGCTATGTCCTGTTAAAAATCTTTGTTTGTGTTTTACTGAAGAAGCAAAGTCACCTACATCTTGGATGCCCTGCGGGTAAACAGATAAACATCAAATTTTCATTTTTGGGTGAACTATCCCTTTAATCAGTGACTAGAGCAGTCGAATGATGATTTCTCTTTTTCTTTTGTTCTTTGATTTACATCAATGACAGACTTCAGCAGGTTTCATTTTAAAATGTTTCTTTAAAAACCTGAGGCACATGACGTGGATCTGACACACATCAGATATTCTCCCAACTCTTTACAGTCATTTAAGACTTTATAATTTATTTAAGACTACGTTTACGAGGTAACTTGCTAAAACCGTGCATTTTGATATAATTGTGTGTGTTTTCGTCCCTTGAAGCGCTGCTGGTGAGCTGTCTGAAGCAGCTTGACGTATGCTTACAGCCGAACGAGCAACAGGCAGCGTAACCCCAGGTGTGTGTCGCCACATTCTCGGGTAATGAAAAATAAAGAAGGGAAAAGGAAAATAGCTAATCACGAACTTGTCTTCGGAAAAGATTATTTTATTCGCTTGTGTCAGAAACAGCAAATCTCTTTAAAAACTGGCTGTTGTTTCAAGAGACTTGAAACTTGGAGGGATGGTAGTACTCACACTGCCTACAACGGGACTAAGGCTCACCCCAATCGGCCTGACTGGGGCGCTACAGCGATCGAAAGTATGAAATCGCTCATAACTCCTGAACTGTCAGTTGCAGGCTCAAGTGTCTTATGTCGCTGGGATCCTTGGCTCACGTTGGACAAAACGTGATGAGATATTTGGGTATTTTAGGTATATAAAAATGTTTGTCCTAGGTTTTTCTCCCAATCAAAACCAAACCAGTGCAGAAAGATTCTCTGGAGAGTGAATATCAATAATCATCAAAAAAAAAAGTTGAACTTTCGACTCCCTGTGGCAAAAGGATGCTAAAATGTTCAAAGGGGACAGGGCCACTTTTAGTAAAATGCCTATAACTGCTAAATTTGAAAGAAATTACCCACTGGGGGGTGGTATCTAATTTTTTGAGGGCGTAAACGATTGTATGTTGCGTGGTTTTCCGCACATACACACGATATTCTTATCGTATCATAGACCTCCTCATTCCAAACAACTTTTGCCTCTAGAATCACTGCTGTTAAACCATTTTTAAAAATGATTGAGAAGATGTGAAAAACCTACTTTTGTGAACTAGTCCTAGGTTTTTTGCTCAGTCTGGAAAAAAACACAGCAGTGCAATTCTCTGGACTCTGTAGGTCAATAATTATCAAAACCATGTTAAAATTTACCCTTTAGAATCTATAACGGTGCCCTTTAGGAAAGGGGCCTGTTCAAATATACACAAAAGCCTATAAAGACTAAATGAAAACTCAAAACTTCACAAAACCCACTGAGTACATGCGGCAGGTGATTCTAAACAAACATGCAAAGTTACAGAGAGATTGGACCACAGCTGGCACTATAACAGTCATAAATGTTATAAAAACATCATATTTCTATGGTAAAATGCTTTTTAATAATTAATTTAGGTGGTTACAGGCTTGCTAAATAATATGTCTTTTTCCTTATGTGCTTAAATACCTAAAGTGCTTGAACCCTGGTGATCGCTGCTTGCAGCTGTATATATATATATATTTTTTTTATTTTTGCAATAAGGTACATCCCTAGTAATGTGTGAAGTCAAGCTAGTGCAAGATAAGCATTTGTGGTTAAAAAGCATGTAAATTTGTATTTTTCTTACAAAATGATCAATCGTTTCACTAGACAAGACCATTATTCCTCAGCTGGGATTATGTGGAGGCCTTTGAAGCTGCATTGAAACTGCAGTTTGGACCTTCAGCCCGTTGATCCCCATTGAAGTCCACTATCTGGAAAAAAATCCTGGAATGTTTTCCTCAAAAACCCTAATTTCTTTGCAACTAAAGAAGGAAAAATATGATAATATGGTAATATTCTTTTTCCACATTTCCTACTGATGTGAAATGTACCCTAAATTATAGAATGACTCTTGTTTTTTTTATTTTATTGAGTATATTTAGATGTGTAGCATTTAACATTTAAATATGCATAATTTTAACTGCAGAAACTGTACAGGCAAATACACAGGGGATAAACGTCTCTCATCTTTCATATGGAAATATACACATGGTTTTGACAGAACATCAAGCTTCAGTCTTAATCAACACACTCGTGGGACGGCTCAGTCATTTCGACTTCTGTTTTTTCTCTGGTTCTGAATAGTTGTGATGTTTCCTCTGGGGCATAAATGCCGTTTCTTCAGAAAACTCTGATGTTTGCAGTTCAAGCAGAAAGTTCCATCTTGCTCAGCAAGAAGTTGCAGGTAAACATGTCTCAAAGCAGAGCCAGTGGAAACTCCTGGGGCCTGAAAGGCAATACTGCTGAAGAGAAGACATTCACATTTGACTTTTCTCCTCGTATATGTATGTGGTCTCCACTTCTGGGCATCATCTAGTGGCAGCTAGAGTTGTAATTGCATTTCCAGGGTGAAACTAGCTGAGGGAAGCCTTCTTTCTAGGGCAGGGGTCAGCTATAATAGCGAGAGAGTTTAATACTATATATACTATCATTTAAAAGTTAGGTAAGTTGTTTTTGTGTGTGTGTGTGTGTTTCAGAAATAAGCTACATTTTTGGCCTGAAGAATACCAGAAGAAGTAATATTGTGTAATTTAAAAATAACATTAAAGTGTAATTTATTTCTGTGATGCAAAGCTGAATTTTCAGCATCATTACTCCAGTCTTCAGTGTCACATGATCCTTCAGAAATTATTTTGATATGCTGATTTGCTGCTCAGGAAACATTTCTTATTTGAAAGCAGCTGTGCCATTTAATTTTTTTTTTTTTTTTTTTTTTTTTTTTTTTGGAAATTGATACATTTTTGTCAGTATTCTTTGATGAATAGAAAGTTCAACAACTTTTCTGTGAAATAGAAAACTTTTATGTTATTAATGTCTTTTTATCACCTTTTTTCTGACTTCAAATGTATGAATGGTAGTCTGTTTACTTAATTTGGTAATATACTTTAGAAATTAAGTGGAAGCTACAGTCTAGTCTGCTTGTCTTCACATTTTGCTATAATATTTTTTTAAAAAAGAAAGAAAGAAAAACATGCTGAAAAGTCATCATGTTTTTTATAGCCTTCAAATGAAGCAAAAAATAGATTTTTCATTTCACCAGACAGATGAATAAAAGCTACTAAACGAAGACTGCTGTGAGTACAAGCAATTCAGTGAAAAGATAAGAGATGCATCCAGACAAGAGGAAAATATTCTCATCAAACTATGTTTAGCTGTTTCCAAATCTGCACACATTGATATGAGATTACACAGGCTTCTCTTGTCATCATCAACAACAAAGTGTAGTTATTGATTATTTTATTGTATTGTATTGTTTTTATTTTGTTGTATTTTTATTTTATTGTATTGTATTTTATTGCATTGTAACTTATTGTATTGTATTTTTTGTATTGTATTGTTTTAATTTATTTCATTTTATTGTATTATATTTTTGTTGTATTGTATTGTTTTGTTTTATTTTTATTCATTTTATTTTATTTATTGTATTGTATTTTTATTTAGGTCTATTTTTATTTTATTGTATTGTATTGCATTGTATTTTATTGCATTGTAATTTGTGTTGTTTTTTTTTGTTTTTTTTGTATTGTATTGTTGTTTTTTTCATTTTAGGTGTTGTATTGTAGTTTTTATTTTGTTGTATTTTTATTTTATTGTATTGTTTTGTATTTTATTGTATTTTTTCATTGTATTGTATTTCATTTTTTTTCATTGTACTTATTGTATTTGATCTTTTGTTGTATTTTAGTTTATTGTATTGTATTTTATTGCATTATTATTTATTGTATTGTATTTTTATTTTTTTGCTTTGTAATTTCTGTTTGTATTTTTTGCATTGTATTGTATTGTATTTTTTCATTTTAGTTACTGTATTGTAGTTTTTATTTTGTTGTATTGTATTTTTTGTAATTTATTGTATTTGATTCAATTGTATTTTGTTTTATTTTATTTTTTCATTGTAGTTGTTATATTGTATTTTTGTTGTATTTTTAGTTTATTGTATTGTATTTTATTGCATTATAATTTATTATATTGCATTGTATTTTTGCATTGTATTGCATTTTTCATTTTCATTTTATTGTATTGCATTTTTTTATTGTTGTATTTTTGTGTTGTATTGTATTTTTGCATTGTATTTTTTTGTTTTTTGTTTTCATTTTATTGTATTGTATTTTTATTGTATTGTATTTTTTGCACTGTATTGTATTTTTAGTTTTTTTTTTTTCATTTTATTGTATTGCAGTTTTTATTGCATTGTAATTTATTGCATTGTTTTGTATTTTTTGTTTTATTTTATTTTTTTGTTTTTGTTTTCATTTTAGTTATTGTATTGTATTTATTTAGTTTTTTTATTATATTGAATTTTATTGTATTGTATGGGTTTTTTGTGTTGAATTGTAATTTATTGTATTGTATTTTGTTTTATTTTATTTATCCATTTATTTATTGTATTGCGTTTTTATTTTGTTGTATTTTTATTTTATTGTATTGGATTTTTTTGCTTTGTAATTTATTGTATTGTGTTGTATTTTATTATACTGTATTATATTTTGTAGTATTTTTATTGTAATGTATTGTATTTTATTTTATTTCATTTTATTTATTGAATTCTTGCTTTTTATTTTATTTTATTTTATTTTAATTAAATAACATTATATTTCCATAGAGATGAACGGGTGACTCTAAATGTTGTAACTGATGCTACATTCATTGAAACTTAGACTTTACAGGTCACATTTTAAAAGACTTCCACAAAAGATCCACCTGCTCACAGTAAAGCTCCTCTGGAAGTGTCCTCTCCTCTCGTTCCACTCAGTGCATTCAGAGAATTGATATGTCCTTCAGGATGGTGAACTTCAATCGATTTCCGGTTCACTGGTTGAAGTAAGGAACAGCAGCAAATGTATGGTATAGAAGCACTTTTTATCTGGTGCATCACAGAGACACAGCGTTTATACTTTTTGCAAGAAACCAACATGGTTTACTTGTAGATGCCTGTACACATACTGGATATGAGATGCAATGTTTAGTAGCAATAGCGAAAAAAGATCTCAGAAGAAACCTTTCTTCTTCGTATACAGTTTAACTATCTGTTTTCATGGCTTTCTCTTTGTTTCTCTGTTTCTTATTTTCCTTTCACCTCTCATTCCACTCAACATCTCCTCTCCTCTCATCTGTGGGGAAATATGTTGTTCACTACACTCCAAAACTGAACAATAACAGTATTTCCTTTCTTACCAGGAGAATTGCGTTTGAAGTCACACTCTGGTTTGGAACAGCTCAATTCACATCAAAAGGACAGGTTTTTATTCCCTTCACTAATGTAACGTAGGAGGACGGTACATGATTAAGATTGCTTTTACACAGTGGAGATTGGTTGGCAAATGCACAGTGCAGATTGGTTGTTTCAGTTTTTTTGGTTGGCCAGTGATGAGATCTATTTTAAGTGTGTTTAATCTTAAAAGGGACATTTTATAGTCGGTAAAAGTCATACAGGTCAACAATAGTCAGTGGCCTAAACTGTATAAAAAAAATAAGGAACAGATCGACACGAACAATATTTCACTTTATCAAGAGATTTAACTTTTTATAAATTCATTTTTAAGTGGGCAGATGTACAATTGGTTGGAAACACAATTATTTCTCTGTTACTAGGAAATTTACAACAAAATGCTTTTCATAATTCTTCACATTATTAAAATGATAAATGAATTATTCAATTAAAACTATTAAAAAAATGAAATAAACCGTACTCTCCTTGACTAATTAATTACCAAAAATGTTTTTGTAGTTAACATTATTAATATGATAGAATATTACATTTATAAGATATAAATAAAATGCAATTAAATATTACTATAGTTCACTAATTAATCTGATCACATTTTTAGAATCTAATATAAAATTTAATTAAATAAAAATGTAATGAAATATTATTCTTATTCGCTGATTAATTTACCACAAAAGTATTTTCATAATTGTTCACATTATTAAAATGGCAAATTGCATTAAATATTAAATTTAATGTAAATAAAAATATTAAATATTCTCATTCACTAATTAATTTACAGTAAAAATGTTTTTCATAGTTGTTCACGTTTTTAACTGTGAAATTGCATTAAATATTAAATTACATGTAAATAAAAAATACTAAATATTGTTCTCAATTAGTAATTTACCACAAGAAAAATGTTTTCATAGTTGTTCACATTATTAAAATGACAGATTGCATTAAATATTAAAGTAAAATGTAAATAAAAATATTAAATATTATTCTCAGTTACTAATTAAAAACAAAAATGTTTGCATATTTACATTAAAATGACAAATTACGTTAAATATTAAATTAATATTAATAAGTTAATGCTAAATAAATATTAAATAAAATATTAAATATTCTCATTCACGAATGCATTTACAACAAAAATGTGTTTCATAGTTGTTCACATTATTAAAATATTACAAAAAAATATTAAATATTAAATTAAATAGTACATGACAGAGTGGACAACACACCATATTGATTTACATTGCAATCATTCAATGTAAATAAAATATTAAATATTATTCTCAATTACTAATTTACCACAAAAAATGTTTTCATGTGTTCACAATTTTAAAATGACATATTGCATTAAATATTAAATTCAATGTAAAGAAAAATATTGAATATTATTCCCAGAGAATGTTGATAAAATTTTTCAATGCAAGTCCATTATTCACACATAATCCAAGTGTCGTTTTGGATAAAACTGTTTGCCAAATGCCTTAATATAATATTGATTTTTCATATTTATTTATAACAACTTTATGTCATATTAACATTAATGTATTTTAAGACATTTTCAGGAAACAGAAGCAATGTACCATGGAAAGAGGAATGACTCTAGTATCATCTGATTTTTTTTAGACAGAAATATGTACAAAAATTTCATGTAAGGCTATTGAATTGACATCTGGTTCTGTTTACGGATGCTATTTCTAATACCATATCTTGAAGTACTGAAGACTGAAAGACGCCGAGCTGTATGAATGACCGGCCTCTGTGTTTTCAGTTTGCCTAAAAATCAAGGTGAAAGAAAACATTAAACTGTATTTTGCTGCAAACGGTATAATTCACCGCTAACACACAGAGCTCTATGAGTCAGACTGAGCTCTTTCACCTTGAGCGTGTCTATTTCCCATTTATCGAAAGTAATTAAACTTTGGAAAATATTGCAGTGCTGAGGAAATCGATTTTGCAAGTGGCTAAATTTGACCTAATATACGAGGTAGAGACGAACTGGCTTGAATTAAATTATTTCTGGCTCTGATGAAGGATTGATTTTGTAGTACATTTGCAGTAGTTTGGTCCCCCCGCTGTAAAAAAGAAAATGATGATGGAGTGCAAATACGCACAATGTGAAAGCGTGGATCTCATTTCCCGTTGACTTCGCTTGCTGATGAATATCGCTCTTATAAAAATGTTTATGGGAGTCTTATAGAAACATAATGCACGGATGATTGCTCTCACTGCATCTTTGATTCATGCCACTTGTGAGCTTTAAATCAAGGAGAAAAAATATTCTCATGACTAATATGTCTATAATACGTTTACTTAACTGCATAAATCATTTTTCTTAATTAGCGTCTTTGTCGTCTTGTCGTTAAAATAAGATGCATTTACTTGAGCAGCAATTCTTTTTCTTGGCATAAGCATAAGTCTCACTAAATGTCAGTAGATTTATGCTTAAAACATACAAAACATAGTTAAATAAATAGTTTTTTAGGGTTTTACTTACTGGAAAATAAGACCAGAATTCTGATTGATAAAAATGTTTTTGCGCATAAATTCTGGTGAAGAAGGTCATACATAAACTGACATGGACAACACTGCAGCAATCTGAAGGTATGCTTGGATGCACGTGTTATTTGCAGGTCTCTGTATGATGCATCACAGTCTCCTTCTATTAAACTGTCCAAATCAAATTTCTTTACTGTGGCATGCATGTTTGTGAATGCTCTTCTCAATGACAGTCTGTGTGTGTGTTTGTGGGTGGATGCGCACATGCATATGACAGCGTGTGTGGGCTCTCCATCTGTCTGGTAACTGAACTCCACATCTGGCATTGTCAAAACTCAGAAAAGCATAACAAGACTAAAAAAACAAAAAAAAGACGAGCTGCTTCCGCTGCCTTTCAGATTCACCAGGTAAATACAGTTTCACCCAGCAGACATCAAGTCATGTTTTATTCACTGGCAAGGGCTTATTAACAGAAATGCACATTTAAACACTTCCAGAGATTGCAAATGTTTCCTTGTGGTTTTTCATTGCCTGTGTTTGCGTAAAGCAATGCTGTTTTTAGATGGATAGCTATTGATAGTAGTATTAAATCAGGTATTTAGGCAAAGGACCACCAAGGCTACAGATATCATGTGATTAGGTAAGTCCTGACTGCCATTTGGATCCAATAGCATTTTCCATTAGCATGTTGATAAGCTAATTATATAGTTATACTTTAATATAGCTACATTACACAGCATACACAAATCAAGTTTTTAATCAAACTGAACTGGGTGCTTTTTGGTGTTGAATGAACAACATTTATGACTGACATTTCCCTCAACTTGGCTTATTCAATGTGTATGTGTGTGTATCCTCCTTTTTCCTGAACGCGATGTTGCGGTCGACTTCAACAATGCTTCATTTATTTCCGGTCTCTGGTGTTTCTAGTCAAATTAACGTATTTTCCGTGCTGATTACATAATGTTAAACCTGTAAAAAAATGGTTTTAAAAAGTACATAGCGCCATAGTTTCATAACTTTCCAGTGTCTTTTTGCAGTAACTCAGGTGTCATAGTTGAATAAGCGTGTAGATGACATCAAGCAATGCGAGGTTGGCTAAATTGATAAGATGAGGGCAATACAGCTCCTAAACGGAGCGAAGTTCGCGGGATTTTGTCCACAGACTGATTTTATTATTTCACACACATTAATTTAAACGCTGCAAGTCATGCTTGTTTTCTTTTGGCAGCGTTTATACAAGGCATATAGCGCTGGAAACAGACATATTTGTTGGTATGTAATAGTGATGGGTCGTTCTTGAACGATTTGTTCATTTTGAACGAATCTTTAATGTGACTCAGGAAGAACGAGTCATCTCGGGGAGTGATTCGTTCAGTCACGCATGCGCAACAACCTATAAGGTTCTGTACTGGAATTAGTTCACCTGCTTCGAGTCTTCGGGTTTTTCGAGTCTTCGTGTTTTTTCGAGTCATTCGTTCATCTTATGGGGCTGTCACGTGATGAATGAAGGACTCGAACCCGAAGACTCGAGAGATGACCTGATCAGTTCTCTTTCCGGATCAGACTGCATTGGTTATGCTTGCCCGAAAACTTGTGAGCTAATCATAGACTAAAGTCCCATCACTAGTTTGTAAAACAAGTACTTTATAGGCGTTTCTTACAGGAGAAGTTCATCTCCAGAATGAAACTATCCTGATAATTGACTCACCATGTCATCCAAGATGTTCTTGTCTTTCTTTCTTCATTTGAAAAGAAATTATGGTTTTGAGGACAACATTACAGGATTTTTCAGATGTAAACAACAAACATGGATTGCAGGTTAATGTACTTCTGAATACATTGTTCTGCTAATTTATGCTGTCTAAACCACAGAAAAGATGTGCTGCTAAATCATATAGAGAAGGATTTAGTAAGCAGGAAAGGGTGCAATATTTTGACAAACTAAAGGCAATCAGTGGTAAAGATACATACAAGCAATATTAATTAAGATATTAGCCTAATATTTCACCTACCTGACGGGAAATTATAAGAACAAACACAAATGTTGTCAAGATTCTTACCTTGGAAATCCTAGTTCAGTTTGTCCAACTAAACTTTTTGTTCCTCAGAGTTTTTTGCCCTCTTCTCCTTGATTTGTTATAACTTTTGCCAGTCTATCAAATGTTTTTCCTGGTCCGACCTATTGGTATATTAGAACATGACAATAATTGACCATTTTCAGCTGCAATTATCAGCAAAATATGCAACGTTTGTACGGTTAAGTGGCATTGTTTACATTCCGTGCCGCCAATATGGGCGATTGATGATGCATTGTGAAAACACTTTAGTGGTGGGCAATGCGTTGAAGGTCCAAATTGCAGTTTCAGTGCAGCTTCAAAAGGCTCTACACAATCTCATCTGAGGAATAAGGCTCTTATCTAGCAAAACCATTGGTCATTTTCTAAGAAAAATACAAATTTATATACTTTTTAACCACAAATGCTCATCTTGCACTAGCTCGACCTTGCGCATTATGTAATCACGCACGTGTGACAACATAGGCAGAAGTGCCGACCCAGTGTTTACAAAGCGAAAATGCAAAGAAAGACAAAAGCCCTTTACAAAAAAAAGTAAAAAAAAAAAAACGATGTTGGACAATTTTAAAGTTGGAGGAGAAAATGACATTTTTCACCCTACCTTTTTTAACTAAAGTACACAGAACTAACTGCATGTGACTTTTCCAATGTGATTATGCAATGCACATCTCAGAGCTAAAGCAAGATGAACTTTGTGGTTAAAAAGTATATAAATTTGCATTTTTTAAAGAAAAAATTCCTCGGTTGGGATCATGTAGAGCTGTACTAAAACTGCAATTTAGACCTTCAACCTTTAGTCTTTGATATCAATAATTTTGTGTTCTAGGGTACGCTTGCAGGTCAACAATGTACTAGAAATGGGAAAGTTTAAATTTCCTGCATTTTTGGAAGTTGTGTACTGTAAATGAACATCCAAAAAGCATAAAATGTATTAGTTGAAAACAGTGTTGCGTAAACACCCCCTAGATTACTCATGTGGCGTGATTGACAACAGATGCACATGTGACCTGACTAGCCACTCCCTACTGCCTAATTCTGAATGCGTGAGAGGAATAATTGCGATTAGGAGTGAGTGTTCTCCTGGCACTTCCCACGCTGAATCATAAAGTTAATCAAATTTGAGCTGTAAATGGGCCGGATCAAACCTGCAGATAAAAATAAATGTGTAGAGCAGTGGGGAACTCCTCTCGGCTTTAACTATGCATACGAAACAAGAGAGGCCTGCTTAATCTTTCATGAAGTACAGTCTCATATCTCACCTTTGACCTCTGCTTTTCACACTTTCAAGGTTACGACTGAAGTGATGGGAAACGAGAGACATCCAGCCAGACAGCCAGGGCTTTGTTTAGGGGATACGGAGCGGTGCAGGCCAGAGTTTCATGTCAAAGTGCATAAAGTTGAAGAGCAGCAGTAAAAACTCTGTCCAAAATCTGAAAATGGTTCCTCCTCAGGCTATATATGAGGGTAGAAAAGCGTTAAAGCACTTCTGAATCCAGTATTTATGAAACGCAGGGCCATAATCTCTACCTATATTCAGACTTGTGTCAAGAAGTAGATGTATTTTCAATAGTTGATTCTTAAATTTAGTTCGCCAGTTGTTGTTTTTATTTATGCTATTTTACATGATCCTTCTTCATAGCTTTGTTTGGGCTTTCCAAGTTTGTCATAAACCTACTTCATATTAATATATGTGCCATTTTTAATAAGCACATGAACACATTTATCTCAAAACAGCTCATTTAAGATATTTAACATGAGTTTGAAGAAACAAATTATTCATAAAGAAAATTTTCGACTGAAAAATACAGCATATCTCATAAAATCTCAAATGTACAGTAGTCAATATTTGGATCAAAAAAGTTAATCAGAGATGTCTTAAGACAAGGAACGGGTATTGTTTTAGTTTTAGGACAACTTTGATGAAAAGTTTTGATCCACTTCAAATGCTGACTAGTATATTAAGGAGATGTCCTTTAATAACCCACAGTCCTATGCTTGTAGTTTGATAGTTGGTGGAAAGAATAAAATAAAATGTAAAAGTTGATGAAACAGTACATTTCTTTTTTTTTTTTTGGCGTACTGTATGACTCAGTTTCTACTGAGAAATGAGTGTTGTAGACATTACGTCAATACTTCTTGGTTATGTTATGATTTCTTAGAAATCTGTCTAAAAACAGTCTATGAAGGACGCGCCTTTATAGAGAAACTGTCTGAAGCCAGTGGTGAGGCAGTTTCTTTTAGTTTCACAGCCACAAAACCATGTCTGCCTGTGTTCTCAATGATTCCTCTGAAGCGCACCGTATGTCTCACTGCTTCAACAGTTACACCAGGAAAGGGAATGGTTCAGCTCGTCAAAACTGGAAATCTTTGCCAAAAAAAAAAAAAAAAACAGTTGTGAAAGTTTTTGTGTAGCTTTATACACTGTGTAGTTTTCCAACAGTACCTTGAACCATTCCTGTACTTTTGTATGGAACGTACATAGTGGTGGGTATACACATGTAATGCGATTCGTTCTTTCAAGTAACTAGTAGAGTAACGCATTGCTTTTTAATTTACAAGAAAATATCTTAAGTTAAATTTTCAAATAAGTAATGCCAGTTACTTTGTTTTTCCATTTATTGACTTACAGCTCCTATGTCACAATGCTGAGATGTGTAAAAGGGCTGTTACATTTGCCAAAAATAGCATTTCTTATTAAAACAAACAAGTAAGCCCTGGCCAGATTTAAAAAGTAACACAAAGTAATGTAACACATTACTTTTCATAATAAGTAACTAATTAATGTAATTAGTTACTTTTTTAGGGAGTAACGCAGTATTGCAATGCATTACTTTTAAAAGTAACTTTCCCCAACACTGCGTATATATTCCCTTTCAAACAGATGGATGGATGGATAAATGGGTCAAAGAGATGAGATGTCGCATTTTGGTGTCTGTAGCAAACTTATCTTTACAAAACCGATTTGATATACATATAAAGCATATTAAATGCAAGTAGGCTTAAAGTGTCTAGTAATGTTTAAAAAAGTAAAAAAAAAAATAAAAAAAAAAATTGGTGAAATAATGACACAAATTGCGATGTAGCTATGTTTTCATTGAATAATTATGAGCGCTGCACCTTTCAAAGTCAGTTGTTGCACTGCTTTGTGTACTGCCATTACCAGGGAAACCACTACATTTCTGCCGTTCCAAAAGCGCCACCTGCTTGCAGGGAATGAATTTGCCTTTTCAATAAGCCTGTCTGTAGGTCTGTAGAAGGTATTAAGACTTGTATGCCTTAGTATAGCATAAATTATATCTCATAATGAAATATGTAGTAGAAAACCTATGAAAGATAAGTTATTAAAAAAATCCACATTATTGCATACATATTTTAGACTATTTTAGACTAATAAATCAGAAAATAAAACACTGATACATTTTCAGTCGAAGGACAACAAGAGAAGCGATGCAATTCTTCACTGCTTTTCTAGTGATAAGAAGAGGAGAAAAGATTTTATTTGAAAATTCCAACAATAAATACCGTTTTGTCGCTCTTTAATGTGGCGTGATAGATCGTTGTAGCTTCTGTGTACTACTCACCTGTGCGTAATCAAACACATAGCAAAACATTTGTGACAGTTTTGTTTTCGTTCTGGATCCAGTGCTCTCCTGCTACACTGGAACGCTCTAACCACCAACTGGACAGGAGTGGGAATTTCAGTTCGCAGTTACAATAGATCACCGTCAATGTAATCTGTCAAAGTGACAGACGGCCTTCAGATTTTTCCGTCAGTGATTAAAACAAAAAAAAAAAAAAAAATCTGTCAATGATGGACAATTTTCGGTTAATGCAACCTCTGGTATACATATAAAACCGAATGCAGTTGTTGGTGAAAACTGCACTAAAATGTTGCAGTGCCAAAATGTTGTAATACTGGTAGCATAGGCTTTTTATGCATAATAGTGACCAATCAAACAGTTTAAAATAGCTGGGCTCAGATATAAAAGTACATAAATAAGTTTTCATGAATGTTAATTCAGTACACACATTATCCCACCCGTCACAATTGTGAGCGACCATAAAATAAAATTTTTCACACACTTTTCAAAAAAAGTTTTAAAAAATAATTATTGATTATTTTAAAGGGTTACTATTGATCATTTGGATATTTCCATGTCTAGGAAAAATTTGGGATTAAATGGGTTAGCAAACCTACTGAAAATGCTTACAAACGGCAGAAACAAGAAATGCTAGTTGCCATGCTGGCAGGATGTAAACATGCCAACGCTTGTCACAACACCGCAGCCACTAAAGGATCTTCTTTGCGCAGATTTCACTCGATATCAGGGGCATTTAGACTCCTAGTTGGGAAAAATCGATGGTGCCGCATTTGGTATAAGCCTACGCTTATATCCATTGAGTTGTCTATTCCAAGTTGTGTTGCGGTAAAATAGCAACAGTAGCACCAGAGCACACTGAGTGCAACTATTTCATGTCACAGAAATAATGGTGCCCCCCATAGTCCAAAATATGTATAAAACGATATGTAAAAATGAAATAACATACTTATTCTGACCTATGTATATATATATATATATATATATATATATATAAAAGTGATTGTTATATATGCAAATCATGGTAAAAATGTATGATAGTCAATATTTAAAAAAAATTAAACAGGATGCATTTTAGTGTAATTTAAAGCTGTATTAAATTTGTATTGTTTTGATGCTTGAAAAACACTTTCCATATATATATATATATATATATATATATATAGGGTTTCCTTTCTGTCACAAAACTGAACTGAAACTCAGCAAATATATGCTACGTTATGTGTCGCATTGTTTTTTCACCTTGTCTATCAGTTAACTAAATTAAATATATGTCAAGTATTTATTCCTTGTATGTATATATGTACTGCAAATTTTATAGCCTATATATGACATTATAATTTGATATAATATTTAGTATGTTCACATGTAGGTGGGAAAAAAAGTAATTTGTACTACTGTCTGTTAAAAAATAAATAAAAAAGAAATTAGCACAATAGTGGTGTAAAAACTTTCTATATTAGATAATCATTCATAAGTTTTGAAACTGAGATGCAAACTCTTATATAGTTGATGAAATACCATTATGGCAGAGGCATCGTAATAGAACTGAACAAATAGCATAATTGTTTGAGTTTAATTTGGTTTAGATAAAAGACAACGAGCAGGAGATGGCAGCAGTCAACACAATGTAAATTTCCTTTTTAATTAAGCTCTTCCTTAGAGCCTCCCACACACACACACACACACATTTAAAACATGAAACATGCAAGCGGATATTAAATGACATTTGGGTGTTTTTCATCTTTTCCACTTTTTAATCAAATATTAAGGGGAATATTTCAGAATGAGGTATTGTGTACAAAGCAGAATTGCTTCATTTAACTCTTTTATTGTAATTCAAAGTGGTAACTATCAAAGAGAAGTATCAGTTAATGCAATTAATAATAAAACGTCGGCAGCGTGTATAATTCATTTCCTCCGGCTAAAAAGAAACCTCAATCTACTAACAGAGCTGCTTAACTTAGGATATATTCAACAAACTCTAATTAGAAATGCTTATTGATGTTGAGTTGTAAGAGAAACTTGTGTGTGTGTGTGTGGCAAGCAGAGATATGGATGAAAGAAAAAACATGGCTTAGAATAAAATATTATTGTTTTGTTTTGTTCAGTACAGGATGTGTCTCAAAGAGAAGCACATACAATACCATTGCCAAGCACTGAGGAATGCTCCGTGTACTACAAATGAAGCTTAATGAAGCTTCATGTACTACAAAAAAAGGCAGCTGATTGGAAATTTTGAAAACAAATGCAGGAAACGCTAAAGGATTACAGTGAGTATAAATCAATACATTATTTTTTATCTTTTGAAAAGTCAAAATGCTAGTTTGTTTACTTTCTTACTGTGGAAACATGCAGAAGGAAAGTATATATATGTAATCTATTGAAAACGAGCAATTTTTTGTTATATATAAAGTATTATAAGAATATTATAAACATATTTTTAAAATTAGTTTTTAACCATTTTTTTTGCTTTGACACATCAAGAATATTTAAATCAGCTTTGTTGATTGATTAATTCATTGATTCATTGATTGATTTTCTTTTTCTTTGAGAAACTTGTGTGTTTGTTTACTTAGGTATTTATAAATACATTTATTTAAATGCATTAAATATAAATATACTTTACTTGTAAAGTAAATCAATAAATATTGCTATTTAAATTTATTTTACAAACAAATATTTACATTTATTTATTTATTTTGTTTGATGTCAGAATATTTGTTTGTATATTTAGTTATTTATAAATAAATGTATTTAAATAGATTATAAATTGATACATTTTATTATTTAAATTTATTTATTTTACAAACATAAGAATGTTTAAATTAGTCTTATTTTTTTGTTTTCTTCTTTCAATATTTTATTTTATTTTACAGCCTAAACTCCAGTATATAAAAATAAGCTATATATAAAACAATATATATAACAGAATGAAAATATATCTCTAATCTTACTCAAGTTACATGGACTACTTTTATGGTGATTATTTATTTATTTATTTATAAATAAATGTATTAAATAAATATAAATAAATTGTAAAGTAAATCAATAAATATGTTTTATTAAATGTATTTATTTTACAAACTTAAGAATTTTTACATTTTCTTTGACTTCAGAATATTTGTTTGCATGTTTAGATATTTATAAAAAATGTATTTAAATGAATTAGAAATGGATACATTTTGTTATTTAAATGTGTTTATTTTACATAGCTATTATTTTATTTTATTTTATTTTACAGCCTAAAGTTCAGTATATAATAATAAACTATATATAAACTGTAAAACTAAATTAAAATATATCTCTGATCTCTTTTTTTAGTTTTTTTTTTTTTTTTTTTTTAGTAACTTGGGTTAAAAATGCCTTTGAATATATAGCTCAAGTTATATGGACTACTTTTACGGTGGTGATTTTTATTTATTTATTTATTTATTTATTTATTTAAATTTATTTAAATGCAAGTAAATTGTAAAGTGAATTGATACATATTTGTAATTAAATTTATTTATTTTACAAACTTAATGTTTACATTTTTATTTATTTATTACTTCAGAATATTTGTTTGCATATTTAGATATTTTTAAATAAATGTTTTTAAATGAATTAGAAATGATACAAAATTGATACATTTTGTTTAAATGGATTTATTTAACAAATTTAAGAATGTTTAAAATAGTCTTGTTTTCTATATTTTTTATTATTTTATTTTATTTTATTTTGAGGTGGTATTCTTTTGAAATGCAAACTCAATTCCCCACCTTTTCAGATCTGCCCAGCACATTTCTCAGCTGTGTTGATTGTGGTTGCAGAGGAAAAGCAAAGATATTTATTGCCTTGTTAGTTGTTTTTCTTTTTTCCCCTGCAGTCTCGATAGAGTTGAAGACCCCCAAGAGACATAAAACACACTGGAACTAACAACTGCCATGGAGCCGTATTGATTAACAACTTTGACAGCTTACCAATCTGAGCGCAGGAGCGCTGCAGGTGTATGAATCACAGTTTCACGGTCAGAGACGACTCTCGGACAGATAAACTCACTCGACGGATTACTGGACCGGACCTGCCTGGAGACAGACCGCGGGCGAATTACAACCATCTAGTGTAAACTGCTTCATCTGCAGAGAAGGTGACACAGAAATTGCCTAGGTATCAGCCAAAATGTTAAATCTATTAGATAACCTTCCACAATTTGCTGAAATGCTGAGCCTCAAAAATATGCTTTCAGGCACTGCCTGTGAGAGAGTGATTACGGTCACACCCCATAGAAAAAAAATATAATAAAAACCATGAAACTTTGTGGAAAAAACTTGAATCTTTCAAGAAAAACAAGGTCAGAGTTTAACAATGAAGTGGCGGTAATGGAGGGGTGTCAATAATTCTGGCATGTAGTTGAGAAAAATATGTTTTTTGTGCAATTATTCTTGGACTTATTTCACTTCAACCCTTATGTTGTGTTTGAGTTGCTTTTTTTTATTTTTTTGAACATAGCTTAAATTTCCTTTAAAAAAAAAAAAAGTAAATCATTACCACCACTTTAGTGTTAAACTCTGACCTTGTATTTCAAGATTCAAGTTTGGGGATTTGAGTTTGCATTTAAAAAAATACCTCCTGAAAAAAAAAAAAGTAAAATAAAATACAATAATAAATGTTTATAAGAACATTAAAAAATAAGGTTGTAAAATAAATCAATTTAAACAACAAATTTATACATTTATAATATTTATATTGTTTAGATACATGTATTTATAAATATCTAAATATGCAAACATATATAACATTTATTTTACAAACCTAAGAATATTTAAATTAATTTATTTTCTTTGACATCAAAATGTTTTTTTTATCTTTAAATATTTATAAATAAATGCATTTAAATAAATTATAAATTATTTCATGTTGTTATTACAGCCTAAACTCTTGTATATTAAAATAAATTATATATATATATATATAAAACATAACTAAATGAAAATATACGTCTGATCATTTTTATTTACAGTAGTTTGGGGATTTGAGATTGCATTTCAAAAGAATACCTCCTCAAAATTAAATTAAATTAAATTTAATTTAATTTAAAAAAATATTTCTAAGATTGTCAAAGAAAATTGAAAATACATTTGTAAAAGAAATGTAAACAACAACTTTATTAATTTATAATATTCATATATATATATTTACATACATGTATTTATAAATATCTGAATATGTAAACAAACATTCCTACGTTTATTTATTTTACAATTTTAATATTTAAATTTTTTATTTATTTTCTTTGACTTCAGAATGTTTGTTTGTACATTTAGATATTTATGAATAAATATATTTGAATAGATTATACGTTAATATATTTTATTTAAATTTATTTACTTTAAAAACTTAAGAATGTTTAAATCAGTCTTATTTTCAATATTTGACAATATTGGTATTTTTATTTTATTTTATTTTATTTGGCCTACACTCTAGTATGTTTAGATGAACTATATATAAAACATAACTACATGAAAATATACGTCTGATATAGTTTTTTTTTTTTTTTGGGGGGGTCTTTTTTTTTTGTTTGTTTGTTGGTTTTTACAGTAGTTTGGGGATTTGAGTTTGCATTTCAAAAGAATACCTCCTGAAAATAAAATGAAATAAAAAATATTTCTAAGATTTTCAAAGAAAATTGAAAATAAGTTTGTAAAATAAATACATTTATACAACACATTTATTAATTTATAATATTTATATTTATTTAGATGTATGCAATCAAACATTCTTACGTTTGTAAAAAATAAATACATAAAATAAATAAGGTTGATTTAAATATTTTTAGGTGTGTCAAAGCAAGAAATGAATTCAAAACTAATTTTAAAAATGTTTATATTTTTGTTTTTTATATATATATATATATATATAAATGTATTATTTTGTAACAAAAAGAATAATATTTTTATGCACATTTTTTTCTATAGATGCATGTATGCATATATACACTTTCTAGCTGGATTCTCCCTTAATGTAGAAAGTAAACACGTTTTTTTATTCAAAACCTGAGGTGTATAGCCTTAGATCAATGAGGGCTTTGACTTATCTGTTCCTAAAAGAAATACAACACCTGTGTTAACTGTAAGAAAACAAGTTGACAAAAATACTGAATATAGCATAAGAGATTTACAAGCAGTAATAACATTTTTATTCATCAGTATTTATTTTCATTTGTCAGAATATCCACAATCATTAAGAAACATCAGATTAAAGCTGGAGTTGGAGAATGAATTTTGACCCCAAATGACATTTAGACAATTTATGTCCTTCCACACCTTCCAAACTATTTTTATTTTTGTTATTACAACTGAAGTTCATGTGCATGTAAATATTATGGTGGCTTAAGTTTGTCACAAAACATTGAACTCTCGTTGTATTTTGACAGTGCTGTAAGCAGCATGAATCAAAAGGAGGAAAAATGCTGTTCAAAAAGCATCAAAAGTATCAAAGCAAGTGCTAATGTCATCCAGGGTACAGCAGACAAAATAAAGGCAGCGTTTCTTTCCCTTCATCATTCACAATGACAGGAGGATGGCAATTATGCACTGACAGAGAATGATTTGAGCAGGGGGTGGACGTATTTAAACTCGACTGCTTGCTAAACGATCCATTTGAAGTTTGCAGTTCAGTCTGCGGGTCCTAAAAGCAGTTTGAGCTCTGAAAATTCAGTCTTCACCTGCTGGCCTGTAGTTCCTCTGTAGATCTGCTTCAATCCGGAGAAGGGTTCTTCACATCCTTGTCCTCAAAGCCCCTTGAAGTCTGTGGCAGTTTATGGCTCAGCATGGACTTGGAATATATGCTCGTTTTTTTTCCCCAGCACATCTGAGCACCTGGTGGGAGAAAGACACGTCTGCACTCTCAAACCCCCAGCTCTAATCACACAACTCCCTCAACAGGATCCAGCAAATGAAATAAAGACGAGAATTGAGAGGAAAATTAAGCTGTATAGTGAGTCTAGGCTCAAGACAATTACTGGTGAAGGTGTATCGGGTCTGCAGTCTGGACATTGGATGAAAGGGTGGTGAGTCTGGGAGCACGGACTGTATTGATTTTGGTTCTTCATCAGGTAATGTTTGCAATACAAAACAGGTAGTTCTTCTTTGGTATTCCTAAAGATGATGAAGGTTACCTTGGATACTTGTCATCCCAATAAGCATGAGCGTCTCTACGGAGCAATCTATGATTATGTGTTGTAATGAAGGGCAATGTGATGAAAGGCCAGGAGGTTCTCGAGGTTACCACTGCTGGGATTCAGACCTGCTAAATCTTTTTTTTTTAATGGAATTGTATGACATTGTATGACTTTTAAAAACCTGAATATATATATTTTTCAAGTGAAATTCATAGTACACAGAATATGATATTAGCCATGCAATGCAGTGGACATCGTGTTGCATCTGGTTTGAATTAGTGGTGTTTTTACAAAGAACATTTATTGATCGATTGATTGATTGATTTTATTTTAACATTTATACTCTAACAAAGTAAACAGGTTTGGCAGGTTAACATCTTTTATGTAACTGATGTTACATTTACGCCATCTGGTAAAGTTTTTCCATTGATATATTTCATTAAAATAGGTATATATTTAATTTAAATATTATATTAATATTAAATTTCACAAAAAAAAACATTAGAAATTGTGCATATATAGTAATTTACTAATAAAAATGCATAATTGTTATTAGTAAATATAATTTATTTATTTATTTATATTTATACAACCATTTTTTCTGGTTCTCTAATCTGATTGGCTAATAAGAATGCGATATTACAGTCCAACAAAACTGTGGACGCCCAAATCCACTATCATTTTAAAAATATTACAGTTTTTGTGTCATGGAACGTTGTATGTTCACATTTTTTTTAATGCTATTTATTAGATAGGCCAGTAGAGAACAGACAGGAAAGTATTGGTTGGAGAGAGGGGAGTTGGATCGGCAAAAGACTTCGAGACGGGATTCGAACTCAGGTCGCCCCAGGCACAGCTGTGTTATATGTCGGGGCACTAACCACAAAACTAATCCTTTAAAGCAGGTGTGTGAAGTAGTAGTGAAAGCCTGGGCTCAGCTGTTCAACTGTCAAACTGAGATTTGAATCTGTGGCGGAATTAAGTAGTAACGTTAGTTCTGCACAAAAGAGTTTTTTTTTAAATACACTCCATTGTTGTTTTTTATGTATTTACGCAATCGTGCCATCAAATTGTTCTAAAGCTTCTAAAACTCTTAAAATTTAGTTAAATAACTTTTTGTCTGTAGTAACATCCTCTTTTGTGTTCCACATAAGAAAGTAAGCCACATGGGTTTGAAACAACATGAGGGTGAGTAAATCATTACCAATTTTTTATTTCTGGGGCACTTTCCCTTTAAAATATGTAGCTCAGTACTGTCATCATGTTTTCCTCCAAAATAGTGACATGATATTTACAGTTCGGACGACTGGCTCAGAAAGTTCTACAGTGGAGCAAAGATGTCAGATTTCAAATTGCATATTTCCGCTGTTTTCGGTTTTCCCACAGATTTGGGCTACTTTTATACTGTTGCTGCAGGTTGTTTTTTTAGTCCATGGGTTGAAGCAAACCACCCCAGGAACGCGATTTTGACTGAGGGAGAACCCAATTTTAGAGCAATTTTAAAAGCCAAATTCTCCAGATCACATTTAGGCTAATTTTGGCTGTGATTGGGCTAATTTTAAAGGGTTTAGTTCACCCAAATTTAAAATTCTGTCATTAATGACTCAGCCTTTGGAACAGAAATTGAGATATTTCTGATGAAATCCGAGAACTTTCTGATCCTGCATAGATGCCAACTCAGCTGACACTTTCGAGGCCCAGAAGGGTTGTAAGGCCGGCATTAAAATAGCCTACAGAGTTTTCATTTTTGGATGAACTATCCCTCTGAACAAACACACCTGTATGTAATTATCAAGTGTTCCTTCAGATCCTAGTTAGTTGGTTCAGGTGTGTTTGATCAGGGTTGGGGTTGGAGCTGAACTCTGCAGGAAAGTAGATCTCCAGGAACAGGGTTGAGCACACCTGCTTTAAAGGATTAGTTCACTTCCAGAATAAAAATTCCCCAATAATTTACTTGCCCCCATGACACCCAAGATGTTATTGTCTTTTTTTCATCAGTCAAAAAAAGTTAAGGTTTTTGAAAAAAAACATTCCAGGATTTTTCTCAATTTAGTGGACTTCAATGGGGATGAATGGGTTGAAGGTCCAAATGCAGTTTCAATGCAGCTTCAAAGGGCTCTACACGATCCCAGCTGAGAAATAAGGGTCTAGAGCAGAGCTAGTGCAAGACAAGCATTTGTGGATAAGTATATTTGAAAAAAAATTGTTTTGCTAGATAAGACACTTATTCCTTGGCTGGGATCGTGTAGAGCCCTTTGAAGCTGCATTGAAACTGCAGTTTTAACCTTTAATTAGTACCATTGAAGCCCACTATATGGAGAGAAATCCTGGAATGTTTTTCTCCAAAACTTCTATTGACAGAAGAAAGAAAGACATGAACATCTTGGATGACATAGGGGTGAGAAATTATCAGGAAATTTTTAATGTGGAAGTGAACTAATCCTTTAAGTAGCAAATCTGCTGGTTTTGTTACACAGATCTAGCAACCCTGTCTGTTTCCCGCACCAGCTGAAGAACCGCCATGGAAATCTGTGGGAATGCTAGCAGATAGCTTTCCAGGTATTATACACCTCCTTAACTAGCACTAAAACCTGTGCTGTTTTATGGCTGTTGTTCTGTCAGGTTTCATTTAGAGGCACAACATTTACACACAACAACTTATAGTCAACACTATACAGTAGTCTGTGCTCCCCTGCGCTAGGTTCCTCAGTCTTCTTCTTTACAGCCGTAGCATCTTAAGCAGCTTAAGGTTCTTTAAGCTTCCTCCTCAACATACGCAATCTGTTCCCAGCATGCTGTCCTTTCTATTCCAACTACAGTTAACTGTGAGCTTAATGTTCAAGCTTAACTGTAAGCTCAGTGTTACTGCTGGAACTGATGGTGCTGTCTTGTTCCAGTGCAGTGTATGCTGCATTATGCATGCTGGGCCAGATGCTTCAGTATGTGCTGAAAATGTTTCTGCAACTACAAATGGCAGTACTGTGGTAACCATAGGACGACCATATGGGTTTGGGCAGGGCTCTACGCTTGCTTTTCTTTTTAAAAGCACTTGTGCTCCAAACTTAAAAAATTTAGGAGCACAGTCAAAATTTTAGGAGCACCTTCTAATCAATAATCAAAAAATCTGTTCAAAAATTAGCCTTCCCATTGCGAGGTGATATTTGACTCCTTAATTACAGGGGAATTTGGTTTTTACCTTTGTAATTTTTCTAACTTTGATAAAGGAGAAGTCCACTTCCAGAACAACAATTTACAAATAATTTACTCACCCCCTTGTCATCCAAGATGTTCATGTTTTTCTGTCTTCAGTCGTAAAGAAATTATGGTTTTTGAGGAAAACATTTCAGGATTTTTCTTCATATAATGGACTTCAATTGTGCCCCCGATTTTGAACTTCCAAAATGTAGTTTAAATGCAGCTTCAAAGGGCTCTAAACGATCCCAGTCGAGGAAGAATGGTCTTATCTAGCAAAACAATCAGTCATTTTTTTCAAAAAATAAAAATTTGTATACTTTTTAAGCACAAAAGCTCGTGTAGCACAGGGTCTGGGACGATTGTTTCGCTAGATAAGACCCTTCTTTCCTCGACTGGGATCATTTAGAGCCCTTTGAAGCTGCTTTAAACTATATTTTGGAAGTTCAAAATCATGGGCACAATTAAAGTCCATTATATGAAGAAAAATCCTGAAATGTTTTCCTCAAAAATCGTAATTGCTTTACGACTGAAGAAAGAAAGGCATGAACATCTTGGATGACAAGGGGGTGAGTAAATTATTGGTGAACTGTTGTTCTGGAAGTGGAGTTCTCCTTTAAAAGTGTCATCTTTTATGTCAAATTTAAAAAAAAAGATATTTTATAAGCTTTTTAAAATTTCTAATTAAAACAACAGAATAAGAATAAGTTACCAATCAAATGAAATCAGTAATAAGAAAATTAATTTGTACTACAGAGGTGGCAAAGAAGAACACACAAGTCTCTTTTAGATGTATTTTCATGTATGTGCACAATCAAATTCATAAATTCATGTTTTAAATATAAAATTTTGAATATAGAAATATTAAATGATTTAAATAACTGAAAAAAATGCTTTAAAAATGAATCTGCCAGTAGTTGGCGGCAAGTCATTGATTTAATTACTGAATCATTCATTTGATTCATTTAAATGGCTGATTCATCCAGGAATAAAGCAACTGACTGTCTTTATGAATGTGAAATTGAATCATTGACTCACTAGGTTCGTTTAAAAATGTATGTTCATTCATAAACGAAACACCGCTGTATTTGAATGGAAATGCGAAGCGGCTCAGTTGTGACTTGTTTCAAACTATTTTTGCGAAATTTAACGGGTAATAGTGTTATAGTCAGACAACGTAAGTCATTAAATATTAACTTCTTATTTAACTCTTGTATTAAATCAGTATCTCATTTACAAACTCAAAAAGTTCCATTATAATCAACAAAGCTCTCTACACTGCACATTGAATCTCTTATTTATCTCTTATTTACACTCTCTCTACATTTTGTTTATGAAAGGATTCAAGAGATATGTCTGTGATACATTACTCAACGTTTCAAAAGCACATAGAAACCTTTGAAGCTCCCTTCAGCGGAAACACAATTATGCTGATCAGGTCAGTCACACTGGTGCTCCTAAATATTTTTTCATAGTCACACGCAAATGTGACTGAAATGGTTGTACTGTAGAGCCCTGTTGGGGATTGTTTTCCTATTGTTTTCATACTTGCTGAAGGATATAACTAAAAAGTAGTTTGACCAATAGCATGCAGTTTTTGTACATAATGGACCAATCATGACATGTTAAGACGGTATCTACAGACAACGCAGTTCAAATGCAAATACACATAAATATTTAATGTATGAGTTATTTTAGTTTTCTTTGCAGACAGAAAGTGTTCTTGTAGCTTCTTAAAATTAAAGTTGAACCACTGATGTCACATGGACTATTTTAATGATGTCCTTACTACATTTCTGGGCCTTGAACGTGGTAGTTGTGTTGGTGTCTATGCAATGCATCTTAATTTGTGGTCTGAAGATAAACAAAGGTTTTACAGGTTTGGAACAACATGAGGGTGAATAATTAATGACTCAATTTTTGTTTATGGGTGAACTATCCCTTTAAGCATATGTAGACCTGGAATATTCCTTTAGTCAAGTATGTTAAGTCTCCCCCTGCTGGCAGTATGCAGAAACACATGTGGCATCAGGCACAGGAAAGCATGATCAGTGGGGTGATGCGCCATATGACTACCATCTTTCATGCTGCTCTTGTTGTTTGGTACTTAGCGGTGGCTCTTCTATCACCTGCATCTACATACAAATGACTAACTGAGATCCAGAGCAGGAGAGAGAAGCAGAACTCATAAATGAATCATTTGTCTGACACTGCCACCCCTGTCAGTGGCTTAAACTGGAGTAGAGGCCATGTTACCTACTGAGGTGGGCGCAAAACCAGGGATTTGAGATGGAAGGGGAAAGTTACGAAGATCATTTTCTTTCCCGCACTGAAATGCTCCTTGTACGCACAAGTCTGGTTTATATTTCCCTCTGGTTCAAGGCGGTGGCAAACAGCTCAAGTTCCATATTAAATTATGCAACACTGTTGTAAACTCACTGCATTAGTCTCTTCAACGCTGCGCATAAACAAGCAAACACTGCGAAACAGCTGATCGTTGAAGCTCAAAGGCAGTATGGCAGAAAATGATGCTTTTGCTGTTGCATGTTTACAAGGAGGGTAATTAGCAGGGTTAGCGAACAAAAAACACCTGTTTGATTCGGGTCTCGAGAAAGCCCTTTATGCGAAACACAAAAGGACTGTGTGAGTGTCCATGAAAAAAACAACAGAGTGCATGATAATGAGATTCAGGAGAACAAAGCACTTGAGGCGAAAACAAGGGGGCGAAGAGGGCGGATCGGAAAACCTCTGAACAGAATCCTGATGTTGTTTTGTGGCCCTTATGAAAATGGATTCTAGAAAAATATCTTGCGTCCAGAAACAATTGCTTTTTCGATTGAATGAAGGATTTATTCAGGTTACGGTAGATGCCGGCAGCACGGCAGATGTCATTAATGAGAATCGGTAACAGTTTGAAATCAAATCTCATGCTTTCATATCCTAGGCCTATGGATTTTCAAGGAGATAGACTATCCCTCTGCTCATTTTTCTTGGATGGAAGTGGAGAAAACCATGTTAGAATGACATGAATATGAAGTTGGGAACCCGTTTCATTAGCTTCGGTAGTCCAATTATGCATGATGCGTCTGTGCACCCTTTCTGCATATGATTTGCATGAATGTAGATTTGTCCCATAAGGACTGCAGAATTTAGTGTGTTTAGCTCCAATTAAGATTTGATGGTTTCAGTGGCTTTATGTTAATGAATCTGCAGAATTCAGTCAAATTACAGCCTGGAAAGAATTTGAAATAAGGGAGACCAGGGCTAGTGGCACAGGTGGTTTAATTTAGTAACTATATAGTGTTAAATTAAACGGAAAAAAACACTAAATTTCTCCAAATCTGTTGATTAAGAAACAAACTCACTTATATCTTGGATGGCATGAGGGTGAGTAAATATTCAGCAAATTTTTGGGAAAACTATTCCTTTAAAAGTCTAAAGTTCAAACACTTTAAAGTGGTCATTGGATGCCCATTGTCAACAAGTTGATATGATTCTTTAGGGTCTTAATGAAAAGTCTGTAACATACTTTGGTTAAAATTTCTCAATCTTAGTGTAAAACAACACCCTTTTTACCTTTTCAAAAACAGCTCTGTTCACAGTGACCCTTTTTGGTGCATGTCCCTTTAAATGCTAATGAGCTCTGCTGACCCCACCCCTCTCTTCCATGGGGTGATGAGCAGTTCTCTAAAAGATTGTAAACTTTATACTCATTTAGCCGCATTTAGCTGCAGAACTTGCTAACTAGCACATTATTAGGAAAGGCGATTTGCAAAGATTCATTTAAAAAAAAAAAAAAAAAACGCATTTAAGCGGGCGCATTCCCTTCAAAAACTAAAGTAGTCCTCTGTGTCTTCAGCGGCTCAGATGTCGGGAGTAAATGATGACTGCTACGGTCATTATTATATCCAGCAACAGCAATCGCTTAGGAGCCATTGTTGTCTACCTCTGCTTAGGCATCGAAACAATGGCGGTCAGACTGATAAAACACCGGTGTCAATCAGTAATCGTGGGAGGGGCCCTGTACAGAACTTTGCCACTCTGCCAAGAATCTCAGAACAGCCTTATCTGAGAAAGTGATTATTATTATTGAATATTTAAAAGGAGCACTGGGTAGATTTTTATGTGTTCACATACTGCCAACACACATTTATGCTCAAACAACATGTAAAAGTGAATTGTGCATCCGATGACCTCTTTAAAAGTTGACAACTTTCCCCATGTAATGTGGCAACATTATTGGTGTTTTCAGTCTTTTTTCATAAGCAATTTCCAGAGCTTTTTATGTGCTTATGCATGAATTGATGATCAAAAATAAACATTGAGTAATATGCAGGGCAGCAAATGGTGTAACAGTTAGCCCTGGTCTCCCTTATGTGGATGGACTGGAGAGGCAATAGCACTGGTTTAGTCTATGTATACTGTGCATAATCAGGCATGCTAAAGTATTTTAGGCATTTATGTATTCTGGATGGCAGCAGCTCATAATGCTTTATTTTATTGCTCATTGTTCACTCCTATTAATGTTGCATGAAAATAGAGCTTGAAAAATGGGAATTTAATTAGAGCATAAATATTTGTAATCAGCTATTTTTCAGAGTGGATGCGACCATGTGGACTTGCAGAGAACCCCAGGCGCTGTGCTATAATTAACACACACGGCTCTGCAACCTCAAAAAAACACAGAAGAGCCTTTTTTCTCTTTGCATTGAGTTTTTCGGTTATATTTAGTTTTTTATATTTTATTTTTGTGCTATGCACCAAACAGTGTAAAAATGCTTTGTGAATTTGCTCTAAAGCTAGTTGTTCTAAATTTAATCTTCCGATAATCTGGTAAAAAAGCTTTTATTTTTAATAATATAGTAATATACTGTATAAATAGAAGGCATGTTTAAACTTTTAAACAACAATGGTGTCACGCTCAGACAAAGCACACGAACAACGACGTAAATAAACGAAAGGTATTTAATAAATCCACGGGGAACACAGGAGACACAGGAACACAGGGTAGTAACACCAACGTCCGACAACGACAGACTGATTACAGACACAGGTATAGACAATGAGGGAGAAACCAAAACACACAGAACTGCAGGGGAGATGATGGGAGAAACCAACTAGAAAGTCCAGGGGTGTGACAAATGGCAGCAAGAAGAAGAAATATGCAAGCAGTGATTACTAGGGTTCAAGCGCTTTAAGGCATTTAAGCACATATGAAAAAAGACATTATTCAGCAAGCCTGTTACCACCTAAACCTATGATTTTAAAAAAGCATTTTTTGGCAAAATGTTTTCTTTTTAACATTTATGACTGTTATAGCGCCAGATGTGGTCCGATCACCTTAAAACTTCGCATGCTTGCTTAGAATCACCTGTCTCATGTGCTCACCAGGTTTCGTGAAGTTCTGAGTTTTCCTTTAGGCTTTGTATGATTTTGGGTAAATTTGGACAGGCCCCTTTTCTAAACGACCCCATTACAACTTCCCAAAGGGTAAATTGCAACTTTTTTGATAGTTATTGACCTAGAGAATTGAGCTGTACTACATCATCTCAATCATTTAACAAACAATTTGATTGACAGTAGTGGTTCTAGAGGCAAAGATGTCCAGAATGAGGAGTTCTATCGCATGATACGGATATTGTGCATATGTCTGAAAAACCGCACAATGTACAATCATTGACACTCTTGAAAAATTCGATATCGCACCCAGTGGCTGATTTTTTCACATATCTCTCAGACCTTTGAGGCTGTGAGTCAAACAGACCCAAATGGTTGCACAGTTATATCCATTTTTATGTTTTTTTTTTCCCCTCTAATAACGGCACCAAGTGGCCAAGCTCTGCTTTTGAAATGAATAGATCTTTTTTCCTGTGACCTCAGATTGAGCTCTTACATAAGTGTTCTTAGTTTGGCGAAGATATCTCATTCAGTTCAGGAGTTATGGGCATTTGGCCCTGCCCCTTTCAAATGTTTTGGTGTCCCTTTGCGACAATAAGTCGAAAGTTCAGCTTTATTTTTTTGATAATTATTGATATTCACTCTCCAGAGAATCTTTCTGCACTGGTTTGGTTACATTCAGGGGAAAAACCTAGGACTAAATTGCAAAAGTAGGTTTTTCCAAAAATGCGACATACCTGAATATTTTACCAGGCTCACAATCCAATCTGAGGCATGCATTAGGATTTAAGACTGATTTCGTATTTTTGATCGCTGTAGTGCCCCTGTCAGGCCAATTGGGGTAAGCTTTGGTCACATTGTAAGCGGTATGAGTACTACCATCCCTCCAAGTTTCATGTCTCTACAACTTACGGTTTGGTCTGCATGATCAGTTTTATGTGGAGATTGCTGATCAATGACCATTCTAACAATTGAAATTGAAATACATGCTTGAACCCCTAATAATTTTTTTGAAGACCTCAAGGTAATGTTACAAGAAACAGAAAACAATCATGCAGCAAAAAAGGAAAACAAACAAAATAATAATGGGTCACTCTATAATTAGGGTTACATTTAGAATTTGACAATGTAAAGAAAAAAGTTTTCCTGTTTCCCGAAAACCCAAACATGACCTTATATAGCTGCTTTAAAACAATCTACATTGTATAAAGTGCTATGTAAATAAAGGTGATCTTTAGGAATATGTGCATAAAGTACCATCTATGTTTGCTACTGAACACCTTGTTACCTTTACTGGTACAGTTGACAGGTAACTTAGTTGACATGTTTTGGGCCTATACTCAACATGGAAGCCTAGAACTACTGAGCATATGGTATGTTCATTCATAAACAAATTATATATTCATAAACAAAATGTAAGTTTTGGTTAAACTGTCTTGTTAAAATTTTCAGCAATAATACTTGTGTAACACTGTTGATAGTCAGTTAATCCACTCTTGACAGTTTAGCCAATATTAGGGGAAAGAGAGAGAACATAACTTCTAATGTTTCATCCATGTGCTTCTAGAGGAAATATCATCATACTGTGCAAATTATGCGAGAATGGGACAAACCATTCCCTTTTTGATGGGGGGTTTTCTGGTGGGTAACTTAGTTGACAATGTTTTTTCGGACACAAATAAAACAAGTGATATCACAATAAACACTTCTTACTTTTGAAGCGCACACCCAAATGTCTTGATAACCTAATCTAACTGAAGACAAAACTATGAAATTAATTTATATTTAAGGTCATTTTCATGCTTAAATGCGGAGTTGAATGAGCAACTTTACAAAACCGGACAGCTGAATACCAAGGTTGTATGCGATATGAACATCATTTTTGAAAAAAAGGTATGGCTTTTTCAACATATAGTATTGTGATTGGGAAAAATATTATTGTGTACTAGAAAATTAAGCATTGGGGCTTAATATTGATGAAAATATATTAAAAATATACTTCATGGACATGAGATGTACCCACAATTATAGAATGACCTTAATAATTAGTATAAAAATCACACTGTGATATCAAATACCAGAACTAAAACAAATAAAAGCAGTACAAAGCAAAAATAAAACAAAGATACAGCTACAGAAAAAGAAGAAGCAATATAGAGTTAAGAGTCAGAAACTTTCTATTTTAAAGGTCTGAAAGTCCTTGGTTTTTAACAAAGAGATTGTGGAGAAATGACAAGCTAACCCAGCGTTTAAAGCATCTTCTTTTTTACTTTATTTTCTTCTTGTTAAATAGTACTCTTATTGTGGTTATAATCCAATAAGTTATATACAAATTAAATGTATTTTTTTAATGTTAATGGAATTTAATTCTACTTCCTTGAATTCAAATTTCAAATCCTTGTTTGTTACTTTCAAATTCAAATCATTCCCATTTTGATTTTGAATGGCACACAAATTGCTGCATCTATACAAATGTTGCCCGTAGTGTTAGTCCAAACTAGAATCATAAAAGGCTGTGGTGTAAAAGTGTCATTTACACCATTTCTTCATGAATCAATTACCTGAGACCCGTGAGAACAATCTCACTGGGTTAAATGATTCAAGGCCACTAAATTTCACATCACAGCGGATCTGATGGAAACAGATAGGGGATCACCACAGGCCTAATGAAGAGAGCTTGACTGACTGATTGACAGGATAAAGGACTTCTGCAGCCTCTCGTTCACTAAATCTGGGTCAGTCTCTGTTGTGAGATTCTCTTTAAACTCAAAACCAGCCATAATCACGTCTTAGTGCATTTTAGCTTTGATCAAATGGCGTACAGTGTAACTGACAAGGCTATTTGTGGCTATACTTAATTCACCTACTACAAAATATGGGGCGGCCGGTGTTAAAATACATGAATAGAGAATATTTTTTTCATCAGCAGATGTTCTCATGTCCCTGAAGAGTATATTTAGACCTTTAAAGGAAAGAACTGAGCTGATTTGATAAACCACAGTGGACCCGAGTAAATCGGGGGCGCTTTTTTTTTGGTAGCGCCACTTTCCTGGGTCTAAATTATTTAGCACCTCAGAGTGAACTGAGAAGGATGATGTGGAAAGTCAAGTCCAGTTTGTTCAACCAAGCAGACATTATATTAAGCAGTTTTACTAGTCGGTCTTGTAATTATTACAGTATATTGAGCATCTTCACCTACAAAAGCTTTATGAATAAAAGACAACAGTTGTCCACCTGAAATGAATGCTGCTGATTTTTTTGATGCTAACAAGCTGTAGACGTCGCCACAGGGGATGTCTGAACTTAGGAATTAATAAACACTTACTTTAAACTCCTCTCTGTCCAATCAGAAACAGACCACTTGTTATCGATTACACAACAGGGTGTGAATCACGGAGAAAAAAACTTGTTTGTGAGATGCGTATAAAAAAACACTTTGATGTACATGTAAAGCTTAGCTCAGTTCCTTTTAGAAAAATCAAAGGCAAACGATAATCTTTGTTATATCTGTATCTTATTGAGAAATAATAACGTATCAAAAGTCTGGAAAGAGGCATTTGTGTATGAGCTTTATTGTGAATTTAATGACACATGCAACAGCAGATCTGTATTCCAACTGGAAAGGGTACTTCAAATGTACAGGAACATCCTTCTGCCAGACGGCTCAATTAGTGACCCAAATTATTGTAAGCTTTGGTAATGAGCATTGCAAAGGCACGCCGTATGATCAAAGTAAAAGTATATGCCGGTTTCTTTTTTATGTATTGCTGATCAGGAAAAACATGCACTGAACTTTTAGAGTTTTGACTAAAAATATTGAGACAAATTTATCTATCTATTTTCCCCAGTAAAGATTTTTCCTTTTGGTACTTGCTCAGTGAAAAGTGGAAAAATCAGGTCTTCCAGAAGTTCCGTGATGTTTTTTTTTTGTTTTGTTTTGTTTTGTTTTGTTTTTTTGTTATGGTTATCCATAATGACTTTTATGGGAAAAAAATGTTATTTTACAATATCTTCCTTCTGCAGATGTTCTGCAGATAAAAAGCGTCATACGGCTTTGAAAAAGACATGAGGGTGAGTGATATTTTTGTGCACTATTTCTTAAATATGTCACTGCAATATACAGAAACAACAAGTGACTTTGAATTAAATATGAAAAAACTAAAATAGTATTTTCTTGTAAACATACATTACCAGTCAAAAGTTTTTGAACAGTAAAACTTTTAATGTTTTTTTAAAGAAGTCTCTTCTGCTCACCAAGCGTGCATTTATTTGATCCAAAGTACAGCAACAACAGTACAATTTTTGAATATTTTTACTGTTTTAAAAAAACAGTTTTCTATTTGTATATATTTTAAAATGTATTTTATTCCTGTGATTTCAAAGCTGCATTTTTAGCATCATTACTTCAGTCACATGATCATTCTAATATTATGATTTGCTGCTCAAATCATTTATTATTATTATTATGTTGAAAAAAGATAAGTAGAAAATGTTCATCTTTCTTTGATAAAGTAGAAGAACAGCTTTTATCTGAAATAGAAATCTTTTGCAACATTATAAATGACTTTATTATCACTTTTGATTTAATTTAAAGCATCCTTGCTAAATAAAAGTATTAATTTCTATAATATCTTTCCACAAAAAAAATAAGACTTTCAAGTTTTTGAATGGTATGGTGTATAATGTTACAAAATCTTTTTCAGATAAATGCTGATCTTTGGATCTTTCTATTCATCAAAGAACCCTGAAAAAAAAGTACTGTTTTAAACGTTGATAACAATTATAATAAAAATAAATGTTTTAGAATAATTTCTGAAGGATCATGAAGACTGTAGTAATGATGCTGAAAATTTAGCTTTGATCACAGGAATAAATTACATTTTAAAATATATTAAAATAGAAAGCAGTTATTTTAAATAGTAAAATATTTTACAGTATTACTGTTTTGCTGTTATTTGGATCAAATAAATGCAGGCTTGGTGAGTAGAACAGACATCTTTAAAAAACTTAAAAAAAAAAAAAGAAATCTTTTGACTGGTAGTGTACTCCAACTTTACAACTTAAAAAAATATTTTTTTACACACTTTAAAAATAAAAAAAAGGTACAAAACCTGTCACTGGGACGGTACCCTTTTAAATTGTACTAAATTTCACCTTTTAAGTACTAAAATGTACCAATGTGTACTGTACCTTTAAGATACTAATATGCACCCTTTGAGGATAAATAAAGTACAAAGGTGTAACTTTTACAAACGTACTGCCCCAATGACAAATTTTGTACCTTTATTCTGAGAGAGCAGTTTAGTTTGATGAGCTAAACAAAGCAATGCAATGAAGATTTGTTAAAACACACTGATTTATCATACTCACTAACCACCCTCAATCCAGTTCAACTAGACACTAAATGCACTCCACTGTCGAATTAAGCTATTGCCATCCTTTTCCCTGCCTCCTTTCTATGCAAATTGGGTTTATTATAGATTGCACCTTATTCACAGAATATCACTCTGTGATATTTGCCAGGTGCAATAAATGTTTCACCATTAGCACCTGCAGAAAGCAGGCTGTAAATGTAATTTTAAGAAAGATGTTTGTTTGCAATTTGCATTGATTGTGTCAGCAGCTATATGTCAAATGATGGAGAAGAATATTACAAGAGACTCTGGACATAAGAAAGAGCATTTTCAAGACTGGATCACAGTGATGGTCAGTCTCAGCATTAGTATGCTAGATTGAGGTAGACCAACCAGCCGGAAATTAAATAAACATCAATACCTATTTCTATTGAGTTCTTAGTGAATTGCCCCTTGAATGATAAAGAGATAGTCAAGCTTTCTGATTGGAGCAGCTTCACTAAGTTCTCTAATTTCCCAATT
This sequence comes from Labeo rohita, assembly GCF_022985175.1. Taxonomy (NCBI): domain Eukaryota; kingdom Metazoa; phylum Chordata; class Actinopteri; order Cypriniformes; family Cyprinidae; genus Labeo; species Labeo rohita. The sequence continues at coordinate 26,568,043 of NC_066888.1, forward strand.
TCTGCAAGACAGTAATCAGAGTTTGTTTCAGTCCACCAGGAGTATCGAAACGGACACATGAAACACAATTGAACATCCACTTTCCAACTCATTAAGATGGCTAAGACAAATAGATTATTATTTCAACCACTGATATATGTAACCAGCCACTAATCTGATGCTAGTCTACAAGGAATTATGGCATCTGTTAAGACCGTTTCACAGTAATCTGTTTGCCGGTAGGTATTGGATATATGTAATCAATTTTAGACCCAAGAGAGCAAACAGAAATTTACTACAGACCTCTAACCCTATTCTCAAAGGCATCCTTTTAATTCTATTAGTGTCGAACTGGTTGGCTGTTATTACTCACGTGGGATTACTGGCATGACCTTTTGCAGAAATACTGCAAAAAGGTATGGTTATGAGTTAAGAAGTGGAGAGTTTGTTTAAATGAAAAGCTTTTAAAAATAAGAAGAATGTCCTTTTCTGCTTTAGCTCCCTGATTCCATATGTCATATTTAGGAGATGAAAAAATGGGAGAGCTCCAGCTGAATTATTTAGAGTCTGCACCATATTTCTCTCCTAGTAAATAAATAGCGGTCCTTTTCAAGAGCCGCCATACGCAGTCTGGGCCGAGGCACTGGAAAACAGAACACATGTTTCAGTTAAAGGCACAGGAATTGAAAAAAATTGTGCAAAACACTCTCAGCACAATGAAGGGGTTGTGTAGTGTCTGGCAGGACCGTTTGAACTGCATCTTTGCATTAAATTATACAGCATTTCTTTAAGATGCATTTACCAGGGGTGCCTGTTTTGATAGTTTTTAGACAGAATTGGAGAGAAAACGTCATCATGGTGGTTGAAAAGTAGTATGGCTATTTATTTTTTGTTTTCAACCACTTGAAGTGGACGAGGTGAAGAGAGCCTGAGACCACCGTTCAACAAGATTGCCAAACTTGTTATCCTTGGATTGGTATGGGAAACTCTTTCTGTTTAACACTGAATGAGTGAAAATGACTGAAAAAGAAGAACTGGAAAAAGGTGCAGAGAATGTTAAGAAGTTTTGGGTCAGTAAGATTTTTCTTTAAACAAATGAATAAAATGAATACTTGAATAATCAAATGTAACAGTACAAGAAATTTGTTGCTAAAGGTTTCTATTTTAATTACATGCTGTTATTTTGAGTTAATATTCATGCAGCTACCTCAAAATCGCTTGAGAGTTACGGGTTTGAAACAGACTCAATCTCTGAATCGTTCATAAGTTCATAACTGAATCATTTTTCAGTTATGTCCATTTCAAAATTAACTGGGAACCATTACTGTTAGGTATAGTGTAGTTTGTGAGATATTTAAAGGGGACATTCTATGCAATTCACTTTTACATGTTTGCATATAAATGTGTCTTAGCAGTGTGTGGGCACAACCACCCTACGATGATAAAAATCCATTCACTCCTTTTTTTTTTAATCCCCGAAAAACCTAAACAGTCTTAATTATCTAGCCGTTTTGATTTTCTGAGCAGTATGATATCATACTGCTCAGGCCCCGCCCACCACAGCTGATGGACTGTCCCATATTAGCATATTCCCACCCTCAGCCAGTTGTACACCATCTGCCATTTTCTCTATGCTCGAACAGCTGCAGCAACAAAAATGTCTCGTAAGCAATGCAGGTGTTTTGTAGTTAAATGTAAAAGTTAACATAAGAGTCTTCATTTTCTCCCTACATCACAGCCACTGAGGATGCAGTGGATTAGTTTTATTTTTGATGGTAATGCACCACCGAATACACAAAAAAGAGAGGGGTAGAGTGAGCAGTAGCTCATTATCATTTAAAGAGACATGCACCCAGAATGGGTTGCTGTAAACAGAGCTGTTTTTGACAAGGTAAAAATGGTGTTGTTTTACATGAACATTAAGGAATTTTAACCTTTTGACTTCTCTTTTTTTATATTGTGGTTTGTCTTGCAATGTGATTGTCTTATTTTAAACTTAAGCTCTGACTTCCATTAAAAAGCAGTAATATGGTGACAGAACAGTCCTAGCAATATTAATGGGATGATATTTATGCTAAATGGATAGATTTCACTCTAAATTTGTCAAGGTCCAAAGGTCAGGTAAAGGCCAAATTCAATTCTGTTTCCTGTCTAGACATCGCTCTGAGAAAAATCGACCCTAAAGATCAGAGAAATCAAGGATGATAGACCTGCGTCTTGTCATTGGAGCCAAGGGAGAGGTATGTCCCGCAGCGATTGTTTGTTCCTGTCTTGCTTCTGATTAGTGGGATTAGACCCTGTCACCAGTGTGTATTCTGTGATCTGGATGGGGTTTGGCAGCTGCACAGAGCAGTTTATGGGCATTAACACAACAGCAGTGCCATCTATCCTGTGGGCTGTGTAACTGGAAATTTTATTTATGGATTGCTTAGTCAAGCAACAGCTGGAATTGGGTCTGTTTCACACATCCTGTGTTTGTGGCATGTATTTATTTGAACAGATTGCAGCATTAACGTCCCAAAAGCACCACAGACAGTAGAATATTTCCAGTGGGCTTATTTTTGTGGTATAAACCAATTTATCAACACAATATTGTACAATAAAGGCTTTTATGAAGTAACAAACTAATAGAACAAATTACACATGATTTCTGAAGGATCATGTGACGTTAAAGACTGGAATAATGGCTGCTGAAAATTCGGGTTTGGCATTACAGGAATAAATAAAACACTGTGTATTAAAATAGAAAAATAGTAAAGTTGGATGGATGGATGGATAGATAGATGGATAGATAAATGGATGGTGGATATGTGGATAGATGGATAGATGGATGGATGGACCAATGATGGATGAGAGATTGACAGACGATAGATAGATAGATAGATAGATAGATAGATAGATAGATAGATAGATAGATAGATAGATAGATAGACAGACAATGGATGATAGATAGACAATGGATGGAAGGATGGATGGTGGATGGGTGAATGGATGGATGGAAAGATTGACGAACAATGGATGGATGAGTGAATGATTGAATAGATGGATTGACGAACGATAGATGGATGGATAGATTGACAGATGATAGATATATAGATAGATGGATGGATGATAGATAGATAAGATTGATGGATGGATGGACCAATGATCGATGAGAGATTGACAGATGATAGATAGATAGATAGATAGACAATGGATGGATGGATGGAAGGATGGATAGGTGAATGGATGGATGGAAAGATTGACGACCAGTGGATGGATGAGTGAATGACTGAATAGATGGACTGACGAATGGTGGATGGATGGATGGATGGATGGATGGATAGATTGACATGATAGATAGATATATAGATAGATGGATGGACAATAGATAGATAAGATTGATGGATGGATGGATAGATTGACAGACAATAGATGGATGGATGGACCAATGATGGATGAGAGATTGACAGATGATATATAGATAGATAGATAGACAATGGATGGAAGGATGGATGGAAAGATTGACGAACAGTGGATGGATAGATGAGTGAATGATTGAATAGATGGATTGACGAACGATGGATGGACAAATGATGGATGGAGAGATTGGCGATAGATATATAGACAGTGGATAGATAGATGGATGGATGGATAGTTGATGGGTGAATGGATGGATGGATGGATGGAAAGATTGACGAACAGTGGATGGATGGATGAGTGAATGATTGAATAGATGGATTGACGAACGATGGATGGATGGACAAATGATGGATGGAGAGATTGATGATAGATAGATAGATAGATAGATAGATAGATAGATAGATATACAATGGATGATAGATAGATAGATAGATAGATAGATAGATAGATAGATAGATAGATAGATGGACAATGGATAAATAGATAGATATTAGCATGTTTTTAGCAATTTTTTATCATGTAGCTAAAGGTTGTTACCATTTCTAGCATATTTTAGTTTTGTTGCATATTGTGGGAAGTTAGTAAATGTTAGCATGTTGCTAGTATGTTTGTTAACATTTTACACTTTAATACTATTTCACATTACTGTTTTTACAGTATTTTTAATCAAACAAATGCAGCTTTTGTCAGCATAACATGTTTGCGCAAAAAAAATTTCAAAACCCTTTTGAATGGTAGTGTAGTTTTATGTGACTTTATATGTCACAATCATTTAATATCTCACAATTACAGCTTTTATTTTATTTACATGTCACTCCTTGAATAAATATCATATGTAAGCCTATTTTTGTCTTCTAAACCTATTTATCAACATAATCTTGTGCGATAAAGGCTTTTATGAAGAAACAGAATCTACACAAGCATTGTGTAACAATGATTGTTTGTGTGTCTGTCAGATGACAGGCACACAGAACAACACTATCTATTCAGTCAATCTGAAAATGGGGTTATTCAAGCAATTTAAAGCTACACTTCAGGGTTTGGATTGCATTCTGTGTATATTCATTAGCATTTAGATATAAATGTAAATAAGCCACTGTTATGTTACTACAGTGCTCACATGCAGCAGATTCAGGATGTGTAAAATGTGCCTTAAATAATAATTTCCATAATATGCTTAAATAACCTCATGTGGGAGGGTGGACCTTTTGTTTGTCTTGCACAGGAGAGTACTGAAAAGTACTTCATAAGTTTCTCCACATTCTACGTTTAAAAAAAAAAAAAAAAAAAAAAAAAAAAAAAAAACAGAGGTAAATGTTAATGGACAAGAGCACTAAAGCCTGAGAGGGATTTAATTGCCATGTTCAGAGGCCTTAGCATCTTTGTTTTGCCCCAGTGAGTGCAATCTGCGAGCTGTGAACTTTCTTAAAAGCTTTCCTCAGAAGAAACAGCAGTAGGACGTTGTCAACAGGAAAACAAACTAATAATTAGAAAGTTTCTGGCTGTGATATATTTTTTTCTGGTTGAAAATCTTAGTATGCATGAAAAAAGTACATGTTTGACAGAAGGTAAAAGCATTTTTCCTGTGTGAGTCAAAATAATCCCTCACTCATATCTTCTTGTAATGTATTTTAGAAAAAAATGACCTATATAAACACAGCCGCCATCTTTAGGATAGTAGATCTTTTTAAGTGTGTTGTTTGATGTAGATTGAGAGGCTTCACGTAGAGATGATTTTTTTACTGCGTGCCAACGCTCAGTACCTGCAGCAACATCCCATCTGCTGTTGTCTGAGCATCTAGCAGGCAGGTTTTTCATCTCCGTAGCCCTTCTGTTGCACTTTTCACCTCATTACTATTGTGTTTGTTTGTTTGTCTAGTTAATTTGTTAATTAATCTCAAATTTTTAATGGGAAAGCCAAGCAAACATTGATTCACAGTCCTCTTGTGATTTTAAGCAGAAATGTGCAATAGCAATGCAGCATTAAAATTCATTTTACGTATGCAGCTAGAAAACTTTGAACAAAATAAAGTTATTTTGAAGGTTACTTTGGAGCACCTTAGGTTTATAGAGTGTTCTTCTTATCAAGAGCCTTTAAAAACATCCTGAAGCTGAACTCACAGAGTTCATGAACACCATGGCATTATGAACTTGCTTTTTAAAAGGGCAGTATTATGTGTCCTATTTATTAATTTATTTTCCTCCCCAGAAGCGATTATTCTAAAACAAATAATCATATTAAATAATCCTTGTAGCATCAGCAGCCCTGGGCAGAATATGTGTTTATGATGCTGACATAGTACATTTATTCTGCATGTATTAAACAGCAAATTTATTCTCTGTGTATTAAATGGTCATTGCTTTTGTGGTTGTCATGAGACTGGAAATAGATGGGTGTTAATAGGACCTTTGCAAAAAATATATGTGGTTGATATGAAATCATGTCTCAGCACAAAAGGCTAATAGAGATAGTGGGGTTATTAACTATAAGATGTATTTCAACTGCATTTTATTCACAAACCACCTATAATCCAATTAAACAAAGAGTGTAAACCATAGTTCTGTGCCATAAATATTTAAATTAGGTGATGTCAAAAGCACATAATTTATATGTAAATTAGGCTCATTATATGTTACATCTTATTTACAATAATCACTCTTTGCATGTAAGTGGCCAATGGTAAACAGAATTGAAACAGCAGCATAAACTGACATAACCAAGCCATGTCCAGTTCACAAGAAAATATAATATGATCTGTTTGTTTAGATAAAACTTGCACTTGTTAGAAGGAAAGTCAGATATGTCAGTTAAACTCATAATTCAGAGAAAAAAGTCAGAATTTTAAGATATACAGTGAACTCAAAGTTGCAAGATGTAAATGTGGAATTTTGCAAAAAATTTCAGAATTCTAAGTTTATATTTCACAGTATACTTGTGAGGAGAATAAAGGTCAGAATTCCGGGATTCTAATTTCATAACTTTTTAGAATTTTAGTTTACAATTTGTGAGATAAAACGTCACAGTTACCTTTTTTATTTATTATTTTGTGGCAGAAACAAGCTTCCTTATGAAAGACTGGAGTAATGGTACTAAATATTCAGTTTAAAACTAATAATAAAAAATATCTTAATTGTTCTGGATCAATTTGTTCTCAGAAACAGAGAACAAATAGGAACATAATTAGCGTAACTGCTGTTCAAACTAAGCAAAGAAAGATTTGTTCAACCAGAGCTAAAAGATTAATAATGAACATTTGATCAGATATAACTGCAGGAAAAAGTTTATGAGATGCATTATTTGAATGCCTGGCTAAAAAGTTGTGTCCTATATATATACAGACCACAAAACCAGTCATGAGTGTCAATTTTTGGAAACTGAGATTTATACATCATCTGAAAGCTGAATAAATATTGATGTATGGTTAGGATAGGACAATTTTTTTTAAATTGGAATCTGAGGGTGCAAAAAAATTAAAATATTGAGAAAATCGCCTTTAAAATTGTCCAAATGAAGATCTTAGCAATGCATATTACTAATCAAAAATGTAGTTTTGATATATTTATGGTAGGAAATTTACAAAATATCTTCATGAAACATGATCTTTATTTAATATCCTAATAAGTTTTGGCATAAAAGAAAAAATGATAATTTCGACCCATGCAGTGTATTTTTGGCTATTGCTTTTTTGGCATTTTTTATGCAAACGCGCTGCTTATGATGGGCTTTGTGGTCCAGGGTCACACACACACACACATGGAATGTTCTACAAATGGTTGCATAGCCAAAAAAAAAAAAGAATAAAAAACATTTTTGGATCAAATAAATACAGACTTGGCGAGCATAAGAGATTTCAAAAACATAAAAATTCTAACTTTTAAATTATTATATTGTGTATAAATATATATATGTATATGTATATATATATATATATATATATATATATATGAAGATTTCAGATGCAAAACCAGCTAAAAGCCGTCTCGGTCAAGAATGAGATAATGATACTGAGTGAATGCTCCTGACACATTGTATACATCCATCAAATACTTTTACTTCAAACTCACTAAATTCCAGCCTCAGCCCAATCAGAAAAGAAACCAGAAAGAAACGCTAATTTTAAAGAAATATGTTAGATGGATTTAGAGGCTTTTGCATTTGAACTCTTCATATATATATATATATATATATCATTATATATATATATATATCATTAATTACTCAACCTCATGTCATTCCAAACTTGTAAGACCTTCATTCATCTTCGGAACACAAAGATATTTTTGATGAAATCTAAAAACTTTCTGACTCTGCATAGACAGCAACACAACCGACCCATTCAGTGCCCAGAAAGGTAGTAAGGACATTGTTAAAATAGTCCATGTTACATCAGTGGTTCAACCTTCATTTTATGAAGCTACAAGATTATGTTTTGTGTGCAAAGAAAACAAAAACAACTTTTAATTAACAATTTCTTCTCTTCTGTGTCACAACACATGCTATGTTAACGATGCACTATTTTAATGATGACCTTACTACATTTCTGGGCCTTGAACATGTCAGTTGCTGTCTATGCAGGGTCAGAAAGCTCTCAGTTTCATCATAAATATCTAAATTTGTGTTCCAAAGATGTTCCAATGACTATCCCCTTTAACATTGTTTAGCATAGTGAGGTTCAGTTGTACAACTTTAAGGAATAGGTTTAATTTTAATCATTTTTAATGGATCACTTCTCTTGCTTTCACAAAAGCAGACTCCATATGCCAGCCGCACGCTCTCAATAGAAACCTATTGAATAACGTACACTCAGCAGGGTTGACTCAATAAACATTTACATAGACAGCATCCAGGATCTTACTCAGCAGAACCACCACAAGGTCCCTGTCAACATATCGACTTCAACAAACTTCTCCATTCTAACAAAGGTGTCTTGTACTTCATTTTTATTGACACTCCCTGTAAACACATCCACTTTTCTGGTTAGCCAAATGATATAATTTGCATTGATTTGATGAAAAATAGACTTGATGTATTGTGAGCGCTATCAATTAGCATGTGTTGTATATTTGCTTCACACAATGCTTTTAATTAGGCATAATATCGATCAGCCACATTAGCATGTACCATTCATAGCAAAAACGATCAGGCAAATATGTTATACAACTACATTTTATTGACTTTCATTGAAGACTTTACAGGGAAAAGCAATAGTGTGGAGTGTGACAGTGTTCTTGTGGCTGTCATGCAAATTTGTGCAGGAAGTGAACGTGATGCTAAGATGTGTCTAGAAATATGTGTGGCAGCAGCAGGCCGCTGAGCAACCCTGTTGAGTCTGCATCTGGAATTATGGAGAGCGATGAGTTATTAGTACAGCAACGTCCTTATTTTGTTGCCCTGGGCGACAATAACAATGACAGCTTGCTCTCATGTGTACTTGGATTAGCATGGATCGTTTTCTCTGGCGTTCTTTTCGTTTTTGACTTGAATCTATGCAGAATGGGATCTGATGCTATTCATTAAAATCACTCTTTGTGGCCTACTGGGTTGTGAAGACAGAAACCAGAAGTCAATAGAACATAGATATGATGTTGTAGAAGACAATAATATTGTTGCTCAGAGGTCATTCCTAATAAAGTCTTGTTTGTTTTATTGAATTAGGTTTCATATCAACATCATCTAAGATGTTACTTCTACACACATGCAATTAATTTTAGCGTATTTTGAGAAAAGCTCTATAATAATACTCTCAAAATGTTAACACAAAAACATTCTTTATCTATTGTTCACATTTTTTCTTTTGTTACTTTTTTTTGTAATGTTACTACATTCAAAATGGAATCTACAAATGTTTGTGTAACCAAGAAAAAAAAAAAGTAAAAAAAAAAAAAAAAGTTAAAAGTTGGAATGTTCTACAAATGTTTGCATACCCCCCCCCAAAAAAATAGTAAACATTTTTAAACATTTTGAACGTTCAGAGAAATGGAATGTTCTACAAATATTTGCATAACCAAGAAAAAAATAAAAAATAAATGTTAAAATAAATGAAAAACAAATGTTTTTTAAAAAAACATTTTGAACGTTCTAAGAAAATGGAATATGCAACAAATGTTTGTGTAACCAAGAAAAAATTTAAAAAACATTACCAAAAAAAACAACAACAAAAAAAAAACATTTAGAACATTTAAAGAAAATATAATGTTCTACAAGTGTTTGCATATTCAAAAAAAAAAAAAAAAAAAAACATTTTCCAAACATTTAAAAAAAAAATTTAACGTTCAAAGAAAATGGAATGTTCTACAAGTGTTTGCATATATATATAAAAAAGATTTTTTTTAAAGCATTTTGAACATTCAAAAGGAAAAGGAATGTTCTACAAATGTTTGCATAACCAAGAAAAAAAAAATTCCAAACATTTAAAAAAAAAATTGAACGTTCAAAGGAAATGGAATGTTCTACAAATGTTTGCATAACCAAGAATTTTTTTTCCAAACATTTAAAAAAAAAAAAAAAATGAATGTTCAAAGAAAATGGAATGTTCCACAAATTTTTGCATAACCAGGGAAAAAAAACATTTTCCAAACATTTAAAAAAAAAAAATTGAACATTCAAATAAAATGGAATGTTCTACAAATGTTTGCATAACCAAGAAAAAAACATTTTCAAAACATTTTGAATTTTCAAAGAAAATGGAAGGGTCTACAAATGTTTGCATAACCAAGAAAAAAAAAATCCAAACGTTTTAAAAAAAAACTTTGAACGTTCAAAGAAAATGGAACATTCATCAAATGTTTGCGTAACCAAGAAAAAATTTTAAACATTAAAAAAACATTTAGAACATTTAAAGAAAATAGAATGTTCTACAAGTGTTTGCATATATATAAAAAAGAATTTTTTTAAAGCATTTTGAAAGTTCAAAGGAAATGGAATGTTCTACAAATGTTTGCATAACCAAGGAAAAAAAACATTTTCCAAACATTTAAAAAAAAAAAAAAATTGAACATTCAAATAAAATGGAATGTTCTACAAATGTTTGCATAACCAAGAAAAAACATTTTCAAAACATTTTGAATTTTCAGAGAAAACTGAATATTCTACAGATGTTTGCATAACCAAGAAAAAAGTTTTTAAAACATTAAAAAAAAAAAAAAAAAAAAACATTTTGAACATTTAAAGAAGATGGAATGTTCTAGAAATGTTTGCATAACCAAGGAAAAACATTTTTAAAACATTTGTAAGAAACATTTTAAATGTTCAAAAAAATAAAATTGAATGTTTTACACGTGTGCATAACCAAGGAAAGAAAAAAAAAACATTTTTAAAACATTTAAACTTTTTTTTTTTTTTTTTTTGAACATTCAAAGAAAATGGAATGTTCTACAAATGTTTTCATAGCCAAGAAAACATTCATAAACAGCATTTTCATAACTGAATGAAAGTGTTTAATCATTCTAAGAACATGTTCTTGTTAGCTGAGACATTATTGTGGCAAATGAGTAAATTATTGAATTGGCATAATTAAAAAAGCGGCTTTATAACACTTGTTTGTTATATTTTTTAAAAAGCAAAAGCAATCCATTTTGTGATCAAGTTTGTCAGTCTGCCTGATGTAGACTTTGAAATCTGCAATATTCTGCTATATTTTGGTTAACATGTAAACATGCACATTTGCTACCTACTTGCTCTCTTTTGCGATGTAAATATGAAGCAAATTGTGCCATGAGCAGTGCATTCTTAAGAAACTGTGCAAATCCATCTTGTTGTCTGGCTATGGATTCACATAAATATGTAGCTGATACTTCATGCTATAATTAATTGTTAAGAAAATTCTGTATGAAATCTGTAAACAGTTCAGAGGCCTGTTGTGGAAAGAAAGCTTGGTGGATAGTCTTTATTTGCTTTTCATGTGATCTAATTTTCCCTCTTTCTCCTTTTTTCCTGTTTTATTAATTTATTCTTGCATTAATTTGTGGCTGTCCACTGACGTTTAATGTTCTCCGGTGGATGTAATCTCTTCCTTTTCCACTCGAGCAGCTGACAGTGAGATAGGTGGAGGAAGAGCGGGGATGTTAGCGTCAGCAGCGCACCTGTTAGCGTCTCACGTGGGAAACGAGCCTGAGGCAATTAGTCATAGTAATTAACATCACCTCAAACTAAAGCAGGCAAAAGCCAAGTGGCAGTAGAAGAGACTACAATTAGACCTGCTGTCAAAAGTCTACAATTAAAGCAGAATCCTTGTGCCACAAAGCTCCGGTTAACAACTCTCCAACGTTTTGTAACTGGAGTTTTATGACATGATTATTTCACTGACAAATCCTCTGTGTTTCTATTATTTAACTCTGATTACACAGATAATTGGTGCTGTATTTGCAATTAGAGTTGTGTTTCTTGTTCATTGCAGTTGCAGTATGATTTGTATCATGTACAGTGGGCTCAATATTAGCATGGTTTTTCTCATGTGCTGTCCAACAATCAATTGTTTGGACAACAACGGTCTAAAAGTCTAATTGTGTGGTTCATAAAGTGCTGGGGTTGATAAGAGTATGGCTAAGTTGTTTCTAAATGGTTGCTAGGGTGTTGCTGTGTGGTTGCCAGGGATTTCTGGGTGGTTTCTACAGTGTTCTGGGTGGTTGCTAAGGCGTTGTGATGTGGTTGCTGGGGTGCTGGTTGCTGGCACATTGCTATTTGGTTGCTAAGTTATTCTGTGTTGTTGCTAGGGCGTTTCTAGGGTTCTCTGGGTGGTTGCCGGCCATTCTGTGTAGTTGGTAGGGTGTTCTGAGTGGTTGCCAGGGTTGTCTAGGTGGTTTCTTGGGTGTTCTAGGTGGTTGCTAGTGCGTTGCTGTGTGGCTGCCAGATTATTCTGGGTGGTTGTTAGGGTGTTGCTATGTGGTTGCCAGGGGTTTATGGGTGGTTTCTAGGGTTCACTAGGTGGTTGCTGGCCATTCTGGTTTAGGGTGGGTGGTTGCCAGGGTTTTCTATGTGGTTTCTTTGTTCTAGGTGGTTGCTAGGGTTTATTGTGGCTGATTTTGGGTGGTTGCTTACTGGCCCAGGGGTTTATGGGTGGTTGCTAGGGCGTTGCTATGTGATTGCCAGGGTTTATTGAGTGATTTTGCATTGCTTACTGGCCCAAGCTAGGATCTTACTATGTGGTTGTTACGGGTTTCTGGGCAGCTTCTAGGGTGTTCTGGGTGGTTGCTAAGACATTGTGTTGTGGTTGCTCAAGCATTCTGGTTGGTTGCTAGGGTGCTGGTTGCTAGCACATTGCTATGTTGTTGCTAAGGTATTCTGGGTGGTTGCAATTGTATTCTAGGTGGTTGCTAGGGTGTTGCTATGTGATTGCCAAGGTTTACTAAGTGGTTTCTAAGGTGTTCTGGATGGTTGCTATATGGTATTGTATTGTATTTCTGCCCTACTTACAATAAAAGAGGAATGCACGCCATATTGTTTGCTTTCCTCCTTCTTTGCAAGTCTGTGAGTTTGTTTTCCGCATTTTATTGTTTGCCAGGCGGAAACCATATGCCGAATAGTTTAGAAAAGCAGTGGCTCAAAACACACACACACACACACACAATTTGAGTTATCATTCATATCCATAACAAATGGTAGAGTCTAGTCTGTTCAAATACCAAAGCCTAATGAGCAATAAAAATAGTCAAGCTTGATTTAGCAACAACCACTAATTAACCAACATGATACCTTTAAAGACAACACATTGATTCCCTCTGAAATGAATATATAAATAAATGTATAAGGCTGAACAGCTTTGAATAGCATGGATTTTAAGCACTGTTTGTTTTGCTGTTACAAATATAAGAATGAAAGTTATCAATTGCAAATGAAAACATTCCAAAATAAAGTCTTCAACTTGTCAGCCATTGATTCTCACATTTTCTCCTGGCAGTAAGATGCATTTGCTACAACTCAGCCTTTAAATTCACCACAAAGAAAGTGCAATCCCAAAAGACTGGTACATAAATACTGTTTTACGAGGGATATTGAGAGCCTCTTCCAGCAGCATGATGATAAAGCTTCTACTGAAAACAGCTCATCACATATAGGCAGCACACACACACACACACACACACACACAAACTGTCCTTTTCACCCCCAATCTTTCATAATCTAAAGCAAATAGCTCCAGCATTTCTTCACAATGCTAATGTGAACCTCTGTGTCTCTGTTTCCATGCAGTTGGCTGCTGTGAGCTGCTGCTGTGACACAACCTCTATTTACATGCCGTGCGGCTCGCCGTCATATCCAGACGGAGGTATTTAGAGCAACGCTGATTCCAGGAGGTCGCAGGTACAGAGCTGTTATGGCTGACATGTTTTCACAAGTGAAGGCAAATGCTTCTATTGGTGAAAAAACAGCTCCTGTGAGCATTGGAGAATGAGATAAGGCTATGGAGCTGCCAACAGTGTTTAGAAATATAATGAGTAAAATAGCCAAAGTGACTCCAAAAATCCTCATATTTTTTTTTTTACCACTGGGTGAAATGGAAAAGACTGAGATTAGACCGAATGTAACAGGAAGATTACAGTTGCACAAACCTGAACACTTTAGGCTGCATGAAAGCTGTACAAGCTGTTAAAATGGTTTATATGGAGGTTACAGCAGATTTCCCTCCAAGGAATCAATGAAGTCTCCATATACTGCATGCGGTATACTTTTATTATACAAATTTAAAAATGCCATTAAATAAAAAATGCTCTACTCACATTTTCAACAGTAGTATATGGGTTAGTAACAGGGTTGCATGCAAAATTAGTAGATGTATGTTACTGGAAATATTTAGCCTGTTTTTTTATTTTTACATAAACCAAAATATGTAAAAAACAAAATATTCTGAAATATTATTACAATTTTAAAAAACTTTTTTTAAATATAGAACTCTTATTAGAAATCGTATTTATGTATAATTCTGTATATTTATGTAAAAATGGTATTCTTATATTTAAATTTTTTTATGCATTTGTTGTGATTATTTTATCATTTAAAAAATCATTTTTGTAGAAAAATGCTTAAATAAATACTAAAAATAAATAGTAAATAAAAATAAATAATAATAAATAAAAATAAAATAAGTTTAACTTAAAATATTAAAAATAAATAAAATAAAATAGTTTAACTTTAAAAGTGCTTTGTGTACATAAACTTGCTTGCTAACAGCGCATAATATCACGGAAGTTAAACTATTTTTTTTTTTTTTTTTTTTTTTTTTTAAGTTTTTTTTTGTATTTTATTATTTTATTTTACTTCCAAAAAGCATGGTTCTACATATACACTATTATATATTATATACACAATATATACTGTATATAATGCTTTTTGGGAATAAAATAAAATAAATAAAATAAAATAGTTTAACTTTAAAAATGTCTTTTGCTTATGCTTGCTAACAGTATACAATGTCAGGGAAGTTAAACTATTTTATTATATATATATCATTTTTTTTAAATCTATTTTTAATATTTAACTATTTAACCATTAACTATTATTTAATATTTAACTATTTTGTCTTATTTTTTAATTTTATTTTATTCTTTTTATTTATTTATATATTTTTTTAATTTTACAAAAAGGATTGTTCTATATATACACTATATTTTATATAGACAATATATACTGTATACAATGCCTTTTGGGAATAAAAATAAATAAATAAATAAAATAAAATAATAGTTTAACTTAAAAAATTAAAAATAAATAAATTAAAATAGTGTAACTTTAAAAGTGCTTTTGTACATAAACTTCCTAACAGCATTCAACGTCAGGGAAGTTAAACTATTTATTTTATTTTATTTTATTTTATTTTATTTTATTTATTTAAATTTTTTTAAGTTAAACTATTTTATTAAAAATATTTTTTTTAAAGTGAAACTAATTAGTATTTTAATTATTAATTATTTAATTATCTTATTTATCTTATTATTATTTAATTATTAATCTAATTTTATTTTATTCCTAAAAATCTTTGTTCTACATATACACTATTATTTATTATATAGACTATATATATACCTTTGAAATATATTATGAAATATAAATTTAAGCTTAAAATTTATAAAAAAAAAAAAATTGATATAGGCGAAAATAATATGGGAATAGTAGGGTATAGATGACTGCAAAGCTAGCACAAAAAACTGTACTTTTTATTTCTTTATAGCGTCTTTAAAGCTTTCTCAAAGACATTACCCCCAGACAGTCCAGCAACAGAAACTTTGATGTTTGCTGTCTGGTAGACTCTCTCAGTTACTCTCCAGAGAGACACTTCTCTGGCCGCGAGGCCACCACCCACAACATAAAGATGATATCTATAGCACACATACTTTCTAAGGGGAGATACGTGACAAGTCATTCTTGGTTATTTACACCTCTCAGGACCACTGATGGGAGTAATATTGGATGTTTGCTGAAAAAGAATTGAGAACATAAGCTGCATGGTTGGAAGGAGTTCTGTGTTCTCTATTGATCCTTTGGGCTTTTGGAGGCTCTTGCAAGAACGGACTGGGCGATAAACAGAGCCATTAATTGGTTAATTGGTTTTTCTGACATCACTGCTTGTGACTGATGATTAGACAAAGACTGATGGAAATCTCTGGAGGAGGTCTCAACTAAAAGACAATCCATTTCTCAGATCTATCTGGACTCCAGCCCAGATTCATTACAGGCACATCTGATAATTGCAGGGGTCTTGATGAGAGATTAAAATCAATGTCAGCATAAAGATTGTAGGGGCTTATCTTATACACTTGAAGAATTTTGTTAGTAAAAAGTATATAATATGTGTGTGAGTCAGGACATTCAACCAGGGAGTTTTATTTTTATAAAATTTTCCTCTAAACATTGTTCTGTAAGAATATAATATATGTGTGAGCCAGTAAATTCAGCCAGCTTAATGTTAATATCTTTTGTGAAAACTCTTATTTTTATTATCATTCTTTGATGAATGTAACATTCAAAAGTTCAGATCAAATTTATTTAAAATATAATTTTATGTAACAATTTTATCATCATCTTATTTAAATTTAATGCATACTTGCTGAATTAAAATAACTTACCTGCTGTAAACAATATTTTGACATTAAATGATTTGTAGATTTTTTTAAAATAATAAAAGTATAGATTATTGTTGTGGCTACTTCCTACGACGGCATTTTAGTGCCACTTTAAAAAAAAAAAAACTACGATTAAGAGATTAAAGTATTATTTCGAGAATAAGGTCAAAATATTTTGAGGATAAAGTCAAAATTCTGGGAATAAAGTCGAAATATTTTGAGAATAAAGTCAAAATTACGGGAATAAAGTTGTAGCAAAACAAGAATGAAGTTGAAATATTTCGAGAATAAAATCGAAATTACGAGAATAAAGTTATAGCAATTCGAATATAAAAATATTATGAGAAATAAAGTCAAAATATTTTGAGAATAAAGTCAAAATTAGGAGAATAAAGTTGAAATATTTTAAGAATAAAGTTGAAATATTTCAAGAATAAAGTTGAAATATTTCAAGAATAAAGTTGAAATTACTGTAACGCCAAGCCAGCAGAGGGAGCCCTCACCCTAGAACTGCCTGCACACTCCCTCTGCTGCTTCTATTGTTACTTCCTGTTTGTCACTATTTAAAGACTCACCATGTGCTCACTGACTTGCGAAGTATTGCCAGTTTAACCTGCCTTACCGAGCGTTTCTTTATTTACTCTGTTGGATTACCTGTTGCCATCTTGCTTTGTTTTGGACTATTGAGTTTACGGATTACCCCTATTGGATTGTTTGCTGTTTCTGGACTGACTTTACGGTATTTGACCCACTGCCTGCTTTATCTCTCTGCTGCTTGGATTACGTTTATGTGTTGTATGCTGTTGGACTGCTCTTCTGGTAATCGACCCTCAGCCTGTTTCCACGTTTATGTGTGCTGTCATTTGTAATAAACTTCCGCAATTGGATTCAAACGCCGCCTCAGTGTCTGTGTTACAGAATACTTCGCCTACCAAGAATCCAGCGGAAACGATCAGCCATCATGAACCCAGCGGTATCTCGTCTCATCTGCCTTCGTCAAGGCGACCGGGCCATAGAGGATTATGTTGAGGATTTTTGTGGACTGTGTCATTTGGTAGATTTTAATGATGTGGCCCTAAAGGACTTTTTTCGTTTTGGATTAAACGAGCCCATTAGTTCAATTCTGCCAGGGGGGAAAATTTGTTGGTCACTGGAGGAATATATTGATCATGCCCTGCTTTTAAGCGGATCACCATACACTGTTGGGATTGCGGACGAGGGACCCCGCAATCCCACAGTAACCACCACACCACAGCCAGCTCAAGCCACATCCACCAAGCCAAAGCCTGTTCAAGCCACATCCACCAAGCCAAAGCCTGTTCACGTCATGCCTGCCAAGCCAAAGCCTGCTCAAGCCACATCCACCAAGCCAAGGCCTGCTCACGCCAAGCCTGCCGCTCCAGGGCCTGCTCACGCCAAGCCTGCCACTCCAGGGCCTGCTCACGCCACGCCTGCTACTCCCGAGCCAGTCCACAAGATGGCCGCCATCCCAGAGCCAGTCCACAAGATGGCCGCCATTCCCAAACCTGTTCACAAGATGGCCACCGTCCCAGAGCCAATCCACAAGATGGCCGCCTTCCCCAAGCCAGTTCACAAGATGGCTGCCATCCCAGAGCCACTCCACAAGATAATCGCTGTCTCCAAGCCACGCCTCATGATGACGCACGTACTGGACTCACCCCTAATGGCTGTATGGGCAGCTAAAATGACAGCTACTGTTCCTGTACCAAGTCAAGCTACAGAACCAAGTCAAGCTGCAGAACCCAGTCAAGCTACAGTTGCTGCTCCAGGGTCAAAAGCTTCCGAGTCCAGTCGAGTTCCAGGGTCAAGTCAAGTTTCCAAGTCCAGTCAGGCTTCCAAGTCAAGTCCAGTTCCAGGGTCAAGTCTAGCTGCAGAGCCCGGCCAAGCTGCAGAGCCCGGTCACGCAACAGAGTCATGTCAAGCAACAGAGTCAAGCAAGGCCACAGCTGTTCCCCATGAACCAAGCCAAGTCACAGCTGTGTTCCACGAGCCAAGCCAAGATACAGCTGTTCCCCACGAGCCAAGCCAAGTCACAGCTGTTCCCCATGAACCAAGCCAAGTCACAGCTGTTCCCAACGAGCCAAGCCAAGTCACAGCTGTTCCCCACGAGTCAAGCCAAGTCACAGCTGTTCCCCACGAGTCAAGCCAAGTCACAGCTGTTCCCCACGAGTCAAGCCAAGTCACAGCTGTTCCCCACGAGTCAAGCCAAGTCACAGCTGTTCCCCACGAGTCAAGCCAAGTCACAGCTGTTCCCCACGAGTCAAGCCAAGTCACAGCTGTTCCCCACGAGTCAAGCCAAGTCACAGCTGTTCCCCACGAGTCAAGCCAAGTCACAGCTGTTCCCCACGAGTCAAGCCAAGTCACAGCTGTTCCCCACGAGTCAAGCCAAGTCACAGCTGTTCCCCACGAGTCAAGCCAAGTCACAGCTGTTCCCCACGAGTCAAGCCAAGTCACAGCTGTTCCCCACGAGTCAAGCCAAGTCACAGCTGTTCCCCACGAGTCAAGCCAAGTCACAGCTGTTCCCCACGAGTCAAGCCAAGTCACAGCTGTTCCCCACGAGTCAAGCCAAGTCACAGCTGTTCCCCACGAGTCAAGCCAAGTCACAGCTGTTCCCCACGAGTCAAGCCAAGTCACAGCTGTTCCCCACGAGTCAAGCCAAGTCACAGCTGTTCCCCACGAGTCAAGCCAAGTCACAGCTGTTCCCCACGAGTCAAGCCAAGTCACAGCTGTTCCCCACGAGTCAAGCCAAGTCACAGCTGTTCCCCACGAGTCAAGCCAAGTCACAGCTGTTCCCCACGAGTCAAGCCAAGTCACAGCTGTTCCCCACGAGTCAAGCCAAGTCACAGCTGTTCCCCACGAGTCAAGCCAAGTCACAGCTGTTCCCCACGAGTCAAGCCAAGTCACAGCTGTTCCCCACAAGTCAAGTAAAGCTATAGCTGTAGCCCTCAAGTCAAGCAAAGTCACAGCCGTGGTTCCTGAGTCAAGCAAAGTCACAGTTGATCTTCATGAGCCAAGTCAAATTGCTGCTGTTATTCCCGAACCAAGTCAAGCCACAGCTGATCTCCCTGAACCAAGCCACACCACAGTTGATCTCCATGAACCAAGTCAGGTTACTGCTGTTGCTCCTGAGTCAAGTCCGGCCACGGCAGGCCTCCCTGAGTCAAGTCATAAAACTGTTATTCTACCAGAATCTCACCAGGCCCCCTCTGACCTTCTCAAGCCACCTCACGTATCAGCAGACCCCGCAGAGCCCACGCTCCCAAGCCACGCAGAGCCCACATTCACAAGCCATAAGTCCATAGCATCAGCACCCTCGAGGTCAACAGACACCCCACTATCTACTGTGCTGCCTGTAATGGCCATCGCCATTTTCAGTGTGTGGGCAGCACGCTGTGCTCTAGAGGCCTCATCTGTCCACAAGTCTGCTCCAGAGACCTCGTCTATCAACGAATCTGGTTCAGAGGCCTCGTCTGTCCATGAGTCTGCTCCAGAGGCCTTATCGGTCCACAAGTCTGCTCCAGAGGCCTCGTGTGTCCACGAGTCAGCTCCCGAGGCCTCGTCTATCCACGAGTCAGCTCCCGAGGCCTCGCCTGTCCACGAGTCAGCTCCCGAGGCCTCGCCTGTCCACGAGTCTACGCCAGAGGCCTCTTCTGTCAAAGAGTCTGCGCCGATGCCCCCAGAAGCAGCAGCTCCGGCTGCAGAATCTCCTAAAAGGGCGGCGTTTCCCCAAGGACTCTCTGCCCGTCCTGTCACGGCCATGAAGGCCATTTATGACTTCCCTGCCTCACCTGCCCAAGCATCTGCGCCCATGCCCCCAGAGGTGTCAGCGCATGCTGTAGATCCTCCTATGGGGGCGGCGTCCCAGGATGAACTCTCTGTCTGCCATGTCGCAATCAAGAAGACCAAGGAAAGCATTCATGTACACACCGCTCTGCTTTGCATGTCATTAGTCCCACTGTGGATATCTCTGCTCCTGTCTGCTCTGCCTGCTCTGCCTACACTGCAATGGCTCCCTGTTATGCCTGTTATGCCTGCTCTGCCTGCCTCGCCATGGCTCCTTGCTCTGCCTGCCTCGCCATGGCTCCTTGCTCTGCCTGCCTCGCCATGGCTCCTTGCTCTGCCTGCCTCGCCATGGCTCCTTGCTCTGCCTGCCTCGCCATGGCTCCTTGCTCTGCCTGCCTCGCCATGGCTCCTTGCTCTGCCTGCCTCGCCATGGCTCCTTGCTCTGCCTGC
The DNA here is from genome assembly GCF_022985175.1 of Labeo rohita. Lineage (NCBI taxonomy): Eukaryota > Metazoa > Chordata > Actinopteri > Cypriniformes > Cyprinidae > Labeo > Labeo rohita. The sequence goes on from NC_066888.1 coordinate 26,588,731, forward strand.
CTCGCCATGGCTCCTTGCTCTGCCTGCCTCGCCATGGCTCCTTGCTCTGCCTGCCTCGCCATGGCTCCTTGCTCTGCCTGCCTCGCCATGGCTCCTTGCTCTGCCTGCCCTGCCTGCCCTGCAATGGCTCCCTGTTATGCCTGCTCTGCCTGCCTCACCATGGCTTCCTACTCTGCCATTGCTCCACGGCCCAGGCCCTCCAGTGTTTCACAGTCTGCTACTGCACCACGGCCCAGGCCCTCCAAGGTTCCACTGTCTGCCATTGCTCCACGGCCCAGGTCCTCCAAGGTTCCACTGTCTGCCATTGCTCCACGGCCCAGGACCTGCAAGGTTTCCCGGTCTGCTACTGCACCACGGCCCAGGCCCTCCAGTGTTCCACTGTCTGCCACTGCTCCACGGCCCAGGTCCTCCAGGGTTCCACTGTCTGCCACAGCTCCACGGCCCTGGTCCTCCAAGGTTACATTGTCTGCCACAGCTCCCCAGTCCAGGTCCTCCAGTGCTTCACTGTCTGCCACCTGCTCTACATGGACCTGGCCCTCCACCCCACCCCCAGTTTAGCCTCTGTTCCCCCACCCACCTGCACTGTTGTTGTTTTGAGCGCCAGGAGTCGCTCCTAGGGGGGGGGATTCTGTAACGCCAAGCCAGCAGAGGGAGCCCTCACCCTAGAACTGCCTGCACACTCCCTCTGCTGCTTCTATTGTTACTTCCTGTTTGTCACTATTTAAAGACTCACCATGTGCTCACTGACTTGCGAAGTATTGCCAGTTTAACCTGCCTTACCGAGCGTTTCTTTATTACCTGTTGCCATCTTGCTTTGTTTTGGACTATTGAGTTTACGGATTACCCCTATTGGATTGTTTGCTGTTTCTGGACTGACTTTACGGTATTTGACCCACTGCCTGCTTTATCTCTCTGCTGCTTGGATTACGTTTGTGTTGTATGCTGTTGGACTGCTCTTCTGGTAATCGACCCTCAGCCTGTTTCCACGTTTATGTGTGCTGTCATTTGTAATAAACTTCCGCAATTGGATTCAAACGCCGCCTCAGTGTCCGTGTTACAATTACGAAAATAAAGTCGTAGCAATATGAGAATAAATTCTAAATATTATGAGAAACAAAGTCAAAATTACAAGAATAAAGTAGCAAAACAAGAATAAAGTCCAAATATTTTGAGAATAAAGTCAAAATTACGAGAATGATGTGGAAATGTTTCAAGAATAAAGTTGAAATTACAAGAATAAAGCTGAAATATTTAAAGAATAAAGTCAAGATTACAAGAATAAAGTAGAAATATTTTGAGAATAAAATTGAAATTATGAGAATAAAGTCTAAATATTTTGAGAATAAAGTCTAAATATTTTGAGAATAAAGTCTAACTATTTTAAGAATAAAGTCAAAATTACAAGAATAAAGTAGAAATATTTTGAGAATAAAATTGAAATTATGAGAATAAAGTCTAACTATTTTGAGAATAAAGTCTAACTATTTTGAGAATAAAGTAACTATTTTGAGAATAAAGTCACTATTTTGAGAATAAAGTCTAACTATTTTGAGAATAAAGTCAAAATTACAAGAATAAAGTAGAAATATTTTGAGAATAAAATTGAGATTATGAGAATAAAGTCTAAATATTTTGAGAATAAAGTGGAAATATTTTGAGAATAAAGTCAAAATTACAAGTTAAATTGTAGCAATTAAAGTTATATTTAATATATTAATTCTTGTAATTTTGACATTATTCTCCAAACATTTCAACTTTATTCTCATAATTTCGACTTTATTCTCGTAATTCACTTATTCTCGTAATTTTGACATTGTTCTCGAAACATTTTGACTTTACTCTCATAATTTCTAGATTATTCTTTAAATATTTATACTTTCTCATCATTTCGACCTGATTATCAAAATATTGATATTTTATTCTTGTATTGTTACATAATTTTAGATTTTTTTTTTTTATGTGGCACCAAAACGGCATCATAAAACCATTTATATTGAAGTCTTCTGATTTCATTTTCAGTACAATCAATAACAGAGATGCAAGATGGCAGCAGCTGCATTTGTATACCTGGATGAACGGTATGTAATGCAACGTTGCTAATGACAACCGTTCTTATTGGGGAATAACACATTTCGGAATTTCGCAACTGACCAGTCAGAGTATTCTGATTAAATAATGTAATTACAAAGCACAGACATGCACAATCTCAGCCCTAATGGAGAATGCAAATGTAAACCAGCAAACCTGACCTAATCAAATGATAAAATGGAGTGACCCATCTGAGATGACAGCGCTAACCCTGCAGGAGGTGACGTGACAGCAGGTTTGATATCACAGTCCATCTTGACTGATGAGGTGAAATCAGGCTAATTGAATTCAGGCATAAATCAACCGGTTGTTTGAGTGAGGCTGGCATGATAGGAGCTGGCTGAAACCCAACACACATCTCCAGCGGTTTGAATGCATGAAGTCAAGCATGAGTTCAGATCTGCAGGATGAAACTGGGTTCTTGGCTGTTTTAAGATGTCTTGCATGCTGCACGCACTGTCATGTCCTCTTGACACTGGATTAAAGTGACCCATATACACCACAACAGATGGCAGGAACCGCTGGCAGATGACAGTCCTGGACAGATCAGGCTTGGAGCTGTTGTTGTCCAGCTGTGCTGGTCTTGCACTGAAACTCTAATCAACAGTCACTGATTTCCTTCATATTCAGTTCTTCTTGCATTGGTCTAAAATTTACTGATTTTGCTCACACAGGCTATGCATTGTAATGCTTAATGTTAAATTTTCATAACCTTGTTACACTTGAGGCATTCCCAGTCAAAAATGACCAGCTTACAAAAATTGCTTATACATTTCTGTATTATTACCAAATATTGGATTCAGTCTTTTATCACCTTGTATTCTTTTCTGAAACTGACTGGTCATAGGCCTCATTGATCTAAATTTATGCACCTCAATTTTGGAGTGAACATTGCGAAAATTATCCCTTTGCTTTCCACTAAAAAACTGAGGTGCATATTCTCAGATCAATAAAGCTCCAATTGAATCCAAGATTTGGTGATAATATAGCATAATGAGAGATTTAAAAGCAATTTTTGTATGGATTTTTGTCCATACAATAAAAGTCAGCAGGGTCCCATATCATCTTTTGTGTTCCACAGAACGAAGACAAGTTGTTGAAACTTGACAACATTTTCATTTCTGAGTAAATATCCCTTTTTAAAACACTCAAATGATCAATGCAAGTGTAAAAACATGAAAGAGAATCTGTTTTGATTATCTTTCATCCGTAATGTGCATGAAAAGGAAACAATCTTGCAAGCTTTGGTTGTTAGAAGAAAAAAAAGATCTTTGTTTTTCTTTGCTCATTTAAGTACCTTATACGCTTTTATCTTTATTATATTTGTTTATTGTCTGAATGCTGTTAAAATACAAGCTCATATTGCCACAAGTCAGTGCTGATGGTAATTGTTATGTATGTACATATATCTGTTTTGCTTAATACAAAAAAAAGTGGTAAAAAAGCATATAATGAAGATGCATGGTGGCATCACAGTGATATTGTTGATACCAGCTGCATTCATAAACTGATGTCAACTACTATGTTGTTATTTTGTTTGGTGCATATATTTTTTTTCTCCGTCAGTTATATATTCATATGTTTAATATGAATGTATGTGTTTCTTTTTTTCCACTCAAGCCCCAGAGCATCTGATTGTAGAAAGGATACAAAAAAGGAACATTATCTTGTCAAACACGCAGAGAAATCTTTGGCATGTTTGACTCAGAAATTGAATCACTCAGTGAAAAATGAATCGTATGCCATTTCAGCTATACATTTCATATCAGAGTGTAATTTTTTTTTCCTCCATGCATTCAAATGTAGTGATATGTTTTCTAAGGAACAAATTGCATATATACACAGCCGTTCAAAAGTTTGGGATCAGTAAGATTTTAAATGTTTTTTAAAGAAGACTTCTCTTCTCATCAAGCCTGTATTTATTTGATTAAAATACAGACAACAACAGTAATATTGTGAAATATTATTGCAATTTAAAATAACAGTTTTCTATTTTCATATACTTTAAAATATAATTTATGTCTGTGATGCAAAGCTGAATTTTCAGCATCATCCCTGTTTCATATCTGTAAAACGATCCCACTATCTTATATACGGTCATGTAAAAAAAATTAGGACACCCTATTGAATTCCATGGTTTTCTGTATCAGGACATAATAAAAAATGATCTGGTCCTTGGCAGGTCTTAAAATTTGGAAAATAAATCCTCACATCATCACATGACATATCACATTGTATCATTATGTATTTAACAAAAATAAAGCCAAGATGGAAAGGCCATGTGTGACAAAGTTAGGACACCTTATAATTCAACTGCCTGTAGATCTACTTTTAGCAGCAATAACTTGAAGCATTCATTTTCTGTGTGACTTTATCAGTCTCTCACATCGTTCTGGAGGAATCTGGACCACTCTTCTTTTCAACGTTGCTCCGGTTTAGTGAGGGCATTTGCTTACATGCATGCTCTTACCATAGCATTTGAGTCAGGATGAGCTCTGGACTTTGACTGAGCTATTGCAACACCTTGATTCTTTTCTTTTCAGCTATTCTGTTGTAGATTTGTTGGTGTGCTTGGGATCATTGTCCTGTTGCATGACCCAATTTTGGCCCAACTTTAGATGTTGGACAGATGCCCTCGCATTTGACTCTAGAATACTTTGATATACAGAGGAGCTCATGGCCAACTCGATAACTGTGAGGTGCCCAGGTCCTGTGGCTACAAAACAAGCCCCAAATTATCAGCCCTTCTCCAGCATGCTTGTCTTTTGGTATGAGGTGTTTGTGCTGATGCTCTTTAGGTTTTCACCAAACTTGGCGCAGTGCATTATGGCCAAACATCTCCATTGCGGTCTCGTCTGTTCAAAGGACATTATTCTAGAAGACTTGTGTTTTGTTCAGATGCAACTTTGCAGACCTAAATTGTGCTGCAAAGTTTTTTTAGATAGAGACGGCTTTCTTCTGCCAAACCTTCCAAACATGCTATTTTTTCCCATATTTTTCTAATGGTATCGTCATGAACTTTATCATGTTAACTGAGGCCTGTAGAGTCTGAGGTGTAGTTCTTGGGTTGTCTGCCATTTTTTCTGAGCTTTACACGGTCTGATCTTGGGGTGAATTTTCTGGGATGTCCACTCCTAGAAGGAGAGGTGTCTGTTTTAAATGTCTTCCACTTGTTAATAAACTTCAAATTGTTTGGAAATGGCAGTATTACTCTTCTCAGATAAATGGCAACAACAATTGCTTCTCTAAGATGATTGATGATGTCTTACCTCCTTAGCATTGTGTTAAAACACACCTGAAGGCTCCAGACCGGCAAACTGCCAAAGCTTATGCTTTTATAGAGGCGTTCAGACTTGCTGATGATCAGTTAATCAAAGGTATTTGATTAGCAGTGCTTGACTCTTATTTATCCTCTTAATTCCAGTGTTAACAGTAAGGGTGTCCTAAGTTTGTCACACATGGCTTTTCCATTTTGGCTTTATTTTTGTTCAGTAAATGAGACGGTGCAATGTGTCATGTGTTGTTGTTCATCTGAGGTTTTACTTTGGAAAATTTAAGACCAGCCAAGGACCAGTTTTTTTAATGATGTCCTGATACAGAAAACCATGGAATTCAATAGGGTGTCCTAACATTTTCACATGACTGTAATTGGTCTATAAGTCACTTTGAATACAACAGCATAAATGAAAAGATGCAGTAAAACCTCCACACCACCAGAGACACTGTTCATGACAGGAAGACTTACCTGTTCATCACTTCCTGTAGGTGTGTATACAGGGTTTTGCTCTGTTTTCATCTGTCGCATAGTTTTGACAGTAATTCTCCAGTTCCAAGTGTTTGTAGCTTGTGATTGTTTCTCTCGTTTCCTGAACCTTATTGAGTTATTTTATCTTTGGCGTTTGATTTGGATTTGTTTGCCGGCTTGGATTGAGTCTCTAGGTTGGATTTTAATGAATTTCACTTCTAGTTTGGGTTTAATTTATGCTATAGACTGACAACAGATTGTTGTTGAGAGTTTAGGGTGGTTCATCACTGCAATAAATGATAGGAATGGGAACTGTGTTGAACCTGGTCCAGATGTATATTGGTAAATTCAGTCTTTTTATATGTATTTTTTCTTCTTTTATTTGTAAACTCCATCAATAATGTATAAAAGTTACAAGCATTTCATTCCGAATTTCTACAGTGCATTTTAAAGGAGCTCTTCTGTTCACTTCAAATTTATTCTGTAAGAACCGATGACAAGATAAACATAAAACAAGGACAAAAAAGAATCAAGTAATATCAGTTATGAATGCTAGATAAGACCTAGAGGACAATTAAATTGAAGGGTAATTAACAGTCTCTCTGGATGGTCAAATCAATACAGGAATGATTCTTTGCACTAAAAGCTTACGGTGCAAGTGGGGTGATCATATTGACTTCTGAAGCAGCTGGGGATTTTAAGGGGTTTTCCAAGCGCTAATTAACTGTGAGAGCTCTGTAGCTCTTCTTCAGAGAGTATGCGGCATCTTTTACCTTGTTTAAACTCGTACTGGATGAATTTTTTTTTCTGTTCTGTTGACCTATCATTGTAGCACATGTTGATTTGAAACGCATTTTAAGCTGTTTATTCAGCTAATTACCATGAAATGACAGTAGCCCAGGAATTCGTGTCATAGTTATTTATTTTCTAGACTGCACTTATAATTATGAATATGTCTTAAGATTAGCTTTTCCAATGTCAGCCGACCTAAAAATAGACGTCCGAAATCCCAAGGTGGTTGGCAAAAGGCCTGAACTGAATTGACTGAGCTTCACACATGAGAACTGTTGAGGCTGGCAGTGCAATCCTTCAATCTCTGAGCTGCAGCTGATGCATTAATTAAAGTGCAGTTGTGTGAGCAGATTCTGTTCTTGCATGAATATGAATGTGTCTCTGCTGTCAGGTCAGCAGTGTAAACCTATCAATGATATTCTTGCTGGTTTGTTCAACTAATTGGTATTGAACAGAAGACATGCAACATTCACAGCTCTTGCTGAATGGCTGGGATTATTGGTATGGATTAATTATTGGATGGTGGAAGGTAGCCAGCAAGTTCAGTGTAGGTGTGATTCCAACAGGGCAGTCTGTGCTTAACCCCATATTGCTTCATTGGGACAAATGCTGCAGTTGTTTACTGCATCAATAGTTGCCGGGTGAATAGATTGATTACAGTTAGCATAAAATTAAAAATGGTCCTATTTACCTTATTAAAGTTGCTGTATGTCATTTTTTGACTGTAAAAAATACCATAATATTTTCTCAGATATTTAGAAAAAACAAAATAGATTAAAGCTGCATGCAGCAATGAAAGGGCCCTCGCACCCGGGCTCACCGCCGACCGGTGGCTTTAGGAAAACAGAGAACGGTGGGCACTATGCTTTTAATATAGTAAATATAGGAAGAATGTGTCAGTCATTAATGTAAATGTAAAACATGTAAACATGTTAAATGTAGAACAAGTTACATCCTTTTGCCAGCAGTTGGCACTATGATTGAAACTGAATATAAGCCTTAAGACATGTTTAGGCCAGGACTCTTATCAAACGTTAAGTTTGGGGCAGATCGGACATTGCATGCATGAGTTACAACAAATTCCTCTTTCATGGCATTAATAGCATGCATTAGCACTTAGTAATTTCTGCTAGCATGTTTAGCACAAAATGGCATATTTTGCTGTGCTTTTAATAGTCCATTACAGTGTTAAACATGTCACTTCCAGTTGCCAGCAGGTGGCACTATGACTATAACCGAATATGGGCATGTAGATATCTTCAGGCCAGGACTTTTATCAAACTAATGAAGTTTGGGCCAGATTGGACATTGTTTGCATGAATTACAACAACTTCCTGTTTCATTGCACTAATAGCATGCTTTAGGACTTAGTTAAGTGTTGCTAACATGTTTAGCATGTTTCTAGCATGTTGCTACTCTATTTAACACTTGTTGATACTTTTTAATATGTTGCTAGGCATCCATAACATTATTAAATATGCCATTTCCTGTTGCCAGCAGGAGGCACTATGACTATAACTGAATATGGGCATGTGTTCAGGCCAGGACTCTTATCAAACATGTTAAGTTTGGGGCAGATTGGACATTGCATGCCTGAGTTACAGTAATTTTCTGTTTCATAGTATTATTAACATGCTTTAGGAAATTAGCTAAGTATTGCTAGCATGCTTTACTATGTTTGTAGCATGTTGAATATTAAGTTTGGGTCAGACTGGACATTGTATGCATGAGTTACAGTAATTTCCTTTTTCTTTGTATTAATAGCATGCTTTAGCTCTTAACTAAGTGTTGCTAGCATGTTTTAGCATGATTCTAGCATGTTGCTAGCCTATTTAAAACTTGCTAACGCTTTTTAATGTGTTGCTAGGTGTCCGTAACAGTGTTAAACATGTCACTTCCTGTTGTCAGCAGGTGGCTCTATGACTGTAACTGAATATGGGCACTGACGTGTGACGTGTGAATCGTGGCTCGAGGCACACTCCGTTGAAATTTTATAGGTGGCGCTATCGAGCCATTTTGCCACATCCATTTCTGAAAACCATATCAGATGTACATTTTCGCCAGGTCTGAGGCGTGTGCAAAATTTCATGAGTTTTCGAGCATGTTTAGGCCCTCAAAAATACTTTCCATTTTGGAGAAGAAGAAGAAGAAGAAGAAACGGAGCAATTCCAATAGGGTCCTCACACTGCAGTGCTCAGGCCCTAAATATAGCTGCAAGCAGCGATTACCAGGGTTCAAGCAATTAAGGCATTTAAGCATATAAGGAAAAAGACATTACATATTATTTAGCAAGGCTGTACCCACCTAAATCAATGACTAAAAAGCATTTTCGGCAAATCCAGGTAATTTACCATAGAAATACAGTGTCTTTGAGTCCTTTTTAACTGTTATAGCACCAGCTGTGGTCCGATCTCCTTAAAACTGTGCATGCTTGTTTAGAATCACTGAAGTTTTGAGTTTTCCTTTAAGATTTATGGGATTTTGGGTAAATTGGGACAGGCCCCTTTTCTAAATGACCCCGTTGTAGCCTCCGAAAGGGTAAATTTAATTTTTTTGATAATTATTGACCTAGAGCAGGGGTGTCAAAATCCGGTCCTGGAGGGCCGCAGCCCTGTAGAGTTTAGATCAACCTGATCCAACTAATCAATTCCTTCAGGCTTAACTGAAAACTGCATAGTATGTGTGTTGGAGCAAGGTTGGAACAAAACTCTGCAGGGCTGCGGCCCTCCAGGAACTGAATTTGACACCCTTGACCTAGAGAGTCCAGAGAATTGCCCTGCAGTACAAAATAGGTTTTTGACATCTCAATCATTTAACAAATGATTTGATTGACAGCAGTGGTTCTAGAGGCAAAGTTGTCTGGAATGAGGAGTTCTATCATATGACACAAATGTTGCGTGACATAAAATTGTTTACACCCTTAAGAAATGCAATATCGCCCCCCAGTGGCCCCCTGGTCCTTTTGAACGTTATTCACTCTCCATAGAATCTGTCTGCACTGATTTGGTTTTGACTGGGCAAAAAACCTAGGACTCGTTTCAAAAAATGTGAAATACCCCAAAATTTTGCCAAGCTCACAAACAAATCTGAGGCATGCATTTTGTCTTGGTTAAGACAAGGATCTCAACAACATAAGACATTTGAGTCTGTGACTGACAGTTTAGGAGTTATGAGCGATTTCGTACTTTTGATTGCTGTAGCGCCCCCGTCAGGCCAATTGGGGTGAGCCTTGGTCACGTTGTAGGTAGTGTGAGTACTACCATCCCTCCAAGTTTCAAGTCTCTGCAACTTACGGTTTGGTCTGCACAATCAGTTTTACGTGGAGACCGCTGATCTGTGACCATTCTAACAATTACAATAGGTTTTCAGCGCTACATGCTTAAACTCCTAAAAAACAACATTACAGCCATTTATTCTTGTTTAAAATGAGCATTCCATGTCAGAATGTCTGTTTTTGTTTTTGGTCTGTGTGATTCTGCCCACTGCCAGTTTACCCAAAAGGATTTTGACACCCGGGTTGCCAGTTGGTGGTAAAGGCCGCATACTGCAGCCATGGAAGACAGCAAACGATCTGGGTCAGATATTGCAGATTCTACCCAACCAAAAAGCCCCGTCATCCATCTAAAAACCCAACAACCAAAAGCATATTAAAACACTGATAATTCAAATAACATTAACTTACAGTTTGTAAGTTGCTCATCACCTTTCATTGTCACTTGCACTTGTTTCTGTTGCATGTCCTCAATATGGCAACCTGCGTGACCATCGAGTCTGAGGGGTGGGATCAACATCTCTCCAGTATTTTTAATTTGGTCTGCAGTACCAATTTCAACCGCTAGCTGTTAATATCACTCTCATACACCTCATTCCATGAGAACTCATGCAGGTTTGGAATAACATGAAATTAATTTTTATTTTGGGGTCAGCTATGCTTTTACAACATGTTCCTGGCCTCATAAATATAGTAATTTCTTTCTTTTCAAACACTGTCTTAATGTTTCAGGAAAAACAAGGTACTGGAGGTCACTGGAGAGGTACCTTTTCAAAAGGTACACATTTGTACCTTGTTTACTCCTATAAAGGGTGCATAGAACCTCAAATGGTTTGTAGGGCTGCTCAAACACACAGAGCAGTCACAGTTTATGCTTTTCTTTTAAATAAAGCTATTAATTACTTATAAGGTTGTTCTGTGTCAAATCAACCAAGTTTCTGAAATTTCCCAGGTTCCAATTTTTCAGTTTGGTTGATATTTTTTTCTGAAGAAAGAAAGACATATATGGTGATGAAAGTCAAAATATGAAATGTCCCAGATGTATATTTACTGACAAATCCACTATTTTCTAAAGAGGGGTCAAAATGAAAAATTTCAGCTGAGATTTGGAGCCCAATTACAGGGGAGTAAAAATGACCTTAGAAAGCTGGCAGTGTCATTATATTATTTTTACACAGAGATTGGCTTGTCTATTAGTAAATTCTGTTGACTTGAGCAGTCTTCATTGCATTATATGCCACTGGTGGCCATTGAAAAAAAAAAAAAAACATTTTCTCCAAAGTTTGAATGCATGTAACTCAAGAAGTATTAAAGAAATCTTAATGCCCTTTTAGATTTTGGGTCTTAACAAACTTTCCCATTGACGTCTTTTTTGAGACTCTGTATGGTCCATTTCCAGAGATTTTGCAATCTCAATATGGCCTCATGAGTAAATTGTTAAAAACACATTTTCAGGTATGTTCTATGCAGTTGTTTTGACAGAGGGAAACAAGATATATTTTTAGTTTCAACATTAGTTGTTTCTCAGACCTTCCTCTTTAAAAGAGAAAAAGTCAGCTGAATGCAAAGTGACCCATATTTGGTTTTAAACCACTGAAAACATGTATAATTTAACGATTTACTCTTGGAGCCATATCAAGATTGCAGTATCTATACAGGCCTTAAAAATGAAGATGCCAAACAGAAATTCTGTGAAGACCCGAAATCTAAAAGGACATTAAAACGTCTTTAATATTTCTTGAGTTACAAACATGCAAACTTTGGAGGAAAAAAAACCTGAAAGTGCTTTTCCCCTTCTTTCGATGGTCACCACCTGCATATAATGCCATAAAAATTGCTAAAGGCAACAGATTTTACTAATAGACAAACCAATCTCTGTGTAAAAAATAGTATAATGATGCTGCAATCTTTCTAAAGTAATTTTACCCTCCTGTAATGTGGCTCTGAAAATTGACTTTGACCTCTCTCTACAAAATAGTGGATTGCTCAGTAAATATACATCCGACACATTTAACCTTTTGGCTTTCATCACTACACAAGTTTATCTTTCTTCTGAAAAAATGTTGATAAAATCAAGAATTTGAGCTGGTGGCCTCTGGTTGACTCGACACGGAATGACCTCTATAGTTGTTGCTACACAATAAGGGACTAAAGAAAGTTAACATAAAAAATTGCAAGCTAACAGAACTTTCTAGTGAATGGCAGAGCCTGTGACCAATGTGGCAAGAAAGAACAGTACAGCTGTCTTCAGAATTTCCGACATGCATGATAGGAGCCATTTACATCCCCTTTTGGGCCCTATTTTCATTGTAGACCTGTGATTTCATTAGAGCCCCAGACGCCCTGTAGAATGTAGCCGAGCTCACGATTGCAAATTATCACATCGCTGAGCTCCGCAGAGCACAGCGGCCCGCTTCCCCACCAGATGTACGCCTCGACAGACTCTGAGCGCAGTCAGCTAGAAAACTAGCAGCAGGTGTCTGCCTGAACCGCTGTGTTTGTGTATGAGTGTGTGTTAGAGAGACAGAGACCTGGGGAGAGCGCAAGAAAGAACGCGAGTCCTGCAGAGAGCCTGCGTTTTTCCATACTCCCTCGAGGCATCTGTCATCAGGGTACTCATGGGATGTAACAGCTCATTGTTTACCTCTTTTGTTTTCATAACTCTCTCATAACTACCTGTTTTATGTAAAACCTGGGAGCAGGCTTCACTGCGCACCCTGAAAAACCATTTAGAAATTTTAATGGAGTTCATTTACGAGGCGCTCCTACAGGCCATGGGCATCTTTGCATGAACGTTTCATCACAGCATCTGACAGCAGGCCTTTGTCTCCCGTTAATTGATTTACAGTCTGAGCTGAATCCGCACTTGTGTACGCGCGCAGAATGCCGACAACCTGCCTTGGTTCCCGTTGGATTTTTCCAGAAGTCAGACAAGGCTATACAACTAAAATCACAATACACATGCAATCTTACAGGGTTATTGTTATCATCTCTAAGGCAGTAATTGCAATGCAATGTGAATGAAAAATCGAATCTAATCTAATTTAATATAATACAGGGATGCTCAAATCTTTTCTGCAGAGTTTAGCTCTAACCGCAAAACACACCTGAGCAATGCTAGTCAATGTCTTCAGGCTCATTAGAAAATTACAGGGAGATGAGTTTGATCAGTGTTGGAGCTAAACTCTGCAGCGCAATGGCCCTCCAGGGCAAGATTTGAGAAACTATAATATAATATAATGTAATATAATATAATATGTGACCCTGGACCTCAAAACCAGTTTTAAGTAGCATGGGTTTATTTGTAGCAAAAGCCAACAATACAGTGTATAAATCACAATTATTGATTTTTCTTTGATGCCAAAAATCATTAGGATATTAAGTAACGATCATGTTCCATGAAGATATTTTGTAAATTTCCTACCGTAAATATATCAAAACCTAATTATTGACTAGTAAAATGCATTGTTAAGAACTTAATTTGGACAACTTTAAAGGCAATTTTCTTAATATTTAGATTTTTTTGCACCCTCAGATTCCAGATTTTCAAATATTTTTATCTCGGCCAAATACTGTCCTGTCATAACAAACAATACATCAATGGAAAGCTTATTAATTCAGATGTATAAATCTCAATTTCAAAAAAATTACCCTTATCATTGTTTTTGTGTTCCAGGGTCACATGTAATATAATATAATATAATATAACAATTTAAAAGTTTGGGGCCATTTTATTATTTTATTTTATTTTATTTTGAAAGAAATGAATACTTTTATTCACCAAAGATTAATTAAATTTATTAACAGTGACAGGAAATATGTTCATATTGTTACAAAAGATTTCTGTTTCAAATAAATGCTGTTCAAATTTTCCAAAACCCTTCTATTCATCAAACATTCCTGAAAAATGTAACAAAGTTCCCACAAAAATATTAAGCATCAAGTGTTTCATTAATATAAACCAACAGACTGATTCCTTACAATTTAAATAATAACGATAATAATAATTAATTAATTATTATTATTATTATTTTTATTGAAATTGCAGTTCAATACTGTCATTTAATCTAATAAATGCAGCCTTAGTGAGCAAAAACAAAAACAATAATAAACACATTTTTGAATTTTAATATAATATAATATAATATAATATAATATAATATAATATAATATAATATAATATAATATAATAATGTTTTTACTGATCCAAAAAAATGAAAAATATTATTTATTATTTCTCAATATTTATCTTTTTATTTATCTTTTATTTATTTTTTCATATTTCTCATTCTCTGAACTAAAACTGACATTAAAAATATATTAATTCAATTCAACATTATTTATATTTAATATATACTAATATTAATGAAAATTAAATATAACCTAACCTAAATAGTAACATATAAAAAATAACAAAAAGCACATAATTACCTAAATAAATTGTATTACAATAAATACAATTAAAATGAATATCAAAATATTAATAAAACAGTAATAATATAAATAATACTAAAATAATTTTAAAAAGGACATTTTTTTTCTTTTTTTTTTTTTGTCCAATTTTCCTAAAAAAAAAAAAAAAAAAAAAAGTACATACATTTTTTTTCATTAAATGTTATGTTTTCTTTCCATTAAGAATAATAATAACATTTTAATATAATAGTATAACTATATTTTATAATTCACAGTAATTGAAAGTTTACAGTTACTATAATTATAACAGGCCAGGAGACCATCTGTATATTTGAGCCCCGTTATATGTGACCCTGGACCACAAAACCAATCATAAGGGTCAATTTTTTTAGACTGAATAAACAAGCTTTCCACTGATGTATTGTTTGTTAGGACAATATTTGGTCGAGATACAGCTATTTAAACAACTGGAATCTGAGGGTGCAAAAAATTTTAAACCTTAAAATTTCCGAAGTATCTTTATAGAACATGATCTTTACTTAATATAATAATATTTTTTTGGCATAAAAGGAAAATCGATCATTTTGACCCATACAATGTATTGTTGGCTATTGCTACAAAAATACCCGTGCTACTTAAGACTGGTTTTGTGGTCCAGGGTCACATATAAAACTAAAAATCTCTTGGAATGGAAATGCCTCCTCTTTCGATTGATCATCAGTCCAGTCAGAGAAAAGCTGCACATGACGAAACGTTTTGCTGTTCATCTGTGTGTGATGAGCTCACCAGCTGCCTACCAAAAAGGTCTAATATACCTGGAGAAAGTGATCTGTCAGCATTCCCATCCATCTTAATGGCAGTTGCTCGGCTGTGCACAGCCCCAAAACACAAAAGTCAGATTTATTAGAAGACACCATGACTCTTTTTCTCTTTGTACCCCCATAGATTTAAACACCCCAGGGCGCTTTTCTCCTGTGCATCAACTTTTTAATTCATATTTCTGTTTGAAATAAAAGCCTTTCTGGGGCATGTCATCACTAATCCCACTGTGACTTCTTTCCTTCCACATCATGTTACAGAAAAGTACATTATTCTGCTTTTTGAAATGCATCAGTGTAGCCTGTGGAGTTTGGCACCATGCAGAACACAATTACTGTTTGAGGGTTCTTCAGTCTTTTTGTTAATACAGATGCAAGTGGGTTCTCAAGTGACCAAACTGAAACCTATTTAAAATAAATATGACTGCAAAATAAATCCTTAAGATCCAAAACCCCTCACAAAGAATTTGCATAAAATACGTTCCCTTGAGCAGTTTTCCCATCATTAAAAAAAACAAGAAAGCACTAAATTATATTTATTTGGACCCATTTATGGATTAAATTAACGTCCGTCTCAGTGATCCAGTCACAAGTGGACAGTCGGGACAGATTGCTGTTTACATCTGTAGTAACCTCCGTCTCAAATTTGTCTCTTGCGACCACTTGTGATGAGGGTCTTTGATTTTGTGACTACATACATCATTTACTATGTGTGTGCTGCATGTTGAGGCAATGTTAGTGTTTAGTCACACTAAAAATACAATGCTGTCACATGTATTTTTTATTACATTCTGAAAAATGCTATTTAGTGCTGTAAACTTTGTCATAGGAACGCTGGTAAATAATGAAGCTTGTCAAGATACTAACTATTCTTTGGAAAAATTAGATTAGCTGATTTAGAAATGCTTACTAATCACTGAACAGGGCAGGGTTATTATCATTAACTAAAACTGCTACTATTAAAAATGTTAATTTAAGTTAAGCTGAAATAAAATGAATAACTAATAAAAAAAAAAATATATATATATATATATATATACATATATATAAAATTAATGTATAAATGGTAACACTTCACAATAAGATTATGTTAATAAACACAACTTGTGACGTAAATAATACATTTGTAAATGCTGAAATTAGCATATTAGCATTAAGATTAATAAATGCTGTAGAATGGGGTGTAACAGTACACAGATGTCATGGTTCGGTACATACCTCGATTCGAGGGTCACGGTTCGATACGATTTCTGTACAACAGAAGAAAAAAAAAACCAAATGTACTATGCTAGGTTTTTTTTCGTTTATTTTAAACAGACAGTAGTACAAATTACAGTTTTTTTCCACCTACATGTGAAAATACTAAATATTATATCAAATGAATGTCATATATAGGCTATAAAATCTGCAGTACACTGAAATGTACAAGAAATACATACAAGAAATAAATACCTGAAATATATTTAATTTAGTGAACTGATAGACAAGGGGGGAAAACTGTGCAACATGTAACGTAGCCTATATTTGCTGAGTTTCAGTTTGGTTTTGTGACAGAAAAGAAACTCAAATGGCAGAAAGCGACATCCTATTTGTTTTTTTGTTTTAAGTTGATTTTGCTGGTATGAGGAAAGTTGAAGTAATCGTGCAGGCGCACACAAACACAAAACATATCAGTTCCAGGCTTCTAGCATTGCTAACTTGACAGCGCAGTTGGTACTTTAGCAAAATAAAACAGAGTGAACCAAACATCAGCGCGCCCGCCTCCATCATAGGAATGCGACTGAAGTACAAAATCTATAATTTACATAAATAATAGTTCAGTATTTGGATGTATCGCAAATATGGAAATATTATGGAATATTTGGATTTGTGCCGAATGAGAGAGGTAGGATACACGAGCACAAAGCTCCATTTCGCAAACAGTTGGGTGCGCAAGTCTTTAAAGGTGTCATCGGATGTCCATTTTCCACAAGTTGATATGATTCTTTAGGGTCTTAATGAAAAGTCTATAATATACTTTGGTTAAAAATTCTCAGTGGTAGTGTAAAACAACACCCTTTTTACCTTGTCAAAATGAGCTCTGCAAAAATCAACCCATTCTGGTCGAGGCTGCTTTAAATGCAAATGAGCTCTGCTCGCCCCGCCCCTCTCTTCTCTCTGTGGAGTGACAAGCATGTTTACTTAGCCGCATTTAGCCGCTAAACTTGCTAACTAGCACATTATTAGGAAAGGCGATCGCAAAGATTCATAAAAAAAACCCTTATACTCACTTCTGCTGTAAGTGAAGCTGGATCACAAATGATTCGCACGAACATAGATGGATATATGTAGATCGGGAGGTGTATTCCCTTTGCAAACAAACGTAATCCACTGCATCTTCAGCAGCACAACACCTCAATCGCTCAATTCTTGTCTAACTTACATCCCTGCTCCGGTATCAAAATATGGAGGTTGGACTGTTACAGCTGGTCTGAGGTAAGACACTCATGTCCATCAACTATCATGGGAGTGGCCTCTGTCGGTGTGATGCAACAACAACAGGCATCTGAGAATGGCTCGATTTGAAAAGGGAATATTATTTTTACAGATTAATTAAAAACCACTGCATGGATTTTTATCATTATAGGGTAGATTTGTACATACACTGCCAACACACATTAATATTCAAACAACATGTAAAAGTGAACTTTGCATCCGATGACCCCTTTAAAGTATACTCCTTTGTCAGTGAGAGACGCGTTCAGAATCAGCACTATTAAAAAACTATTAAAAGCACAGAAAAACTATTAAAATATGATTACTTCTGCTATGCTATTTCAAAGAATACCACGATACATGTCAAAGTCATTCTTATCCTTCAATATATCGTCTACTTTCAGTGTTTTTATTGAAACATCCGCAGCAGTCATTCACAACCAGCATGCAAGTGTTGCAACTTCATAAAACCTTTATTGCTGGTGAGTGGTTTGGTTTCAACCGACTGTAAGTAATCCATTTTATCCAGTGCTTTGAGAGCATCCTTTTTGTTCACTCTGTCCTAAAGTAGATTGTTACTGTTTTTCAGTGTGAGAAATTGAGCTAAACGATTCAGTGTTCAAGTGTGACTGAATCAGACTCAATTGACCCTTCGCAAAGACCCACCCTCCTTAGTTACTGTTGCTATGTCCGACTACACACTACACATCATGTTCTCACTCAGTGAAAAATACATGGCGGAACAAAGAGAAATAACACATCGACAGACAAGACAGAGCAGGTCACTTCTGGTTTAAAACAAGGTCTTAGCTTTCAAATTTGGTAATTTTTTAATAAATTCAAACAAAAAATACTGTTTTGTGGTTCTTTAATGTGTCACTGTATGGCCTAAGTTCAAATGGCATGTACACGGATTGTCTTTTTATATTTACTTAAAGCATAAAATAAACATTAATGAACATCAGTTGCATAACAATACAGTTTTGTTAACCTAGGCTGCTTACATACACCTTGTTGTTCTTCAGGAAAATCCTAAAGGTTTCACAAATTCTTTGTTTTTTCAGCATTTTTGTGTATTTGAGCCCATTCCAACAATGACTGTACGATTTTGAGATCCATCTTTTCACACTGAAGACAACTGAGGGACTCATATGCAACTATTACAAAAGGTTAAACGCTCATTGATGCTCCAGAAGGAAACACGATGCATTAAGAGCCGGGGAGTGAAAACTTTTTGAATTTGAAGATCAGTGTAAATTTAACATTTTTTGTCTTCTGAGAAACATGTAAGTATCACTGTAGCTTCTGAAGAGCAGTACTAAATGGAAAAAAAAAAAATTTAGGCAAAATAAGAAAAATCTTTCATTCTGTTCAAAAGTTTTCGCCCCCTGGCCCTTTATGCATCGTTTTTCTTTCTGAAGCATCAGTTAGCATTTTATTCTGCAGTAGTTGGTTCAAATACACAAAAATGCTGAAAAATCGAATCTGAAAAATCTAAGAAATTATGAGACTTGAATCTTAAGAACAGTGGGCAGTTTAACTGTTCAGGACAAACAAGGGACTTGTGAACAGCTATCACTAAACCAAACAAATAAACAAAAAAACACAGCTGTGGATCATTCAGGTAATAACACTGTATTAAGAATCAACTTATAATAATAAGAATAAACTTTTGAACGGGGTCATTTTTATAAATTCAACTATTATTTATAAACATTTTTATGTGAAATATCTTACTCAGGTCAGTACTAAATAAAAAAATAACATGCATGTTGTATAATCCCTCTTATTTTGATAAAATAATTAACATCATGCAGGTTCTGCAAGGTGTATGTAAACTTTTGACTTAAACTGTAGATTTACGAAACATTGGCACCAACTGACCCTTCACAGAGAGTTTGATTGACAGGCAATCTGACCAATCATAACGTTGAATCTGCCATTTTTGTCCGGCAAACAAACCAGACAGGAGAGTAGATGAACGTCCCTGGAGTTGAACTTGAAAAATGGTGTGTATTAATGTTATTCCATGGTTGAAACACGATACCTTCTGATGTTCATTCGTGTTTATTTTAAGCTAAGTAAGCAGGAAGAGATGATCAGCTGACGTGCTGCTTAAACTGAGGCGCTAAAGCGATCTGTCACAACACATTAAAGAGCCACAAAATTATGTTTGTTTGATTTTTCTTACAAAATGACAAATTTTGAAAGCTGAGACTTTGTTTTATACCAAAAGTAACCCACTCTGTCTTGTCTGTTGACATGTTGTCAGCATCCTTGTTACTCTGCGATGTATTTTTCACTACGTGAGAAAAAAAAACGACTCAAAGTATTGATTCGTTTACAAAGCAGACATCATTAGTTCTAAATAACAGCCGACTGAGGCACTAAAATATTAAAAGCTACATGAATAAACAATATCTATCAGAAATGTAGTTAAGCATAGCTTTGTTATAATTGCGTCACAAGTCGGGTGTTACTAACAGATGTAAACGGGGCCTTTGTATATAACCAGATAAAAGCAGAGGGTGACGAAAGTTTTCTCACGGTGCACAGACGCTTGAGTGCCTTCAGGACTTCCAGCTGTCCTAAAACCCAAACAAGACAATTAATTAAGCAAGCACGCAGAGAACCCCTGCAGCATCACATCAAAATAAAAATGCTTTTACCAGGCACAGCAGAGGACTAAATATTATACACAAAGGTCTCATTAATCTCGATTTGTTTGTATTGTAGTGTGAGGAGGCAGAATGACCTTTAATAG
This sequence comes from Labeo rohita, assembly GCF_022985175.1. Taxonomy (NCBI): domain Eukaryota; kingdom Metazoa; phylum Chordata; class Actinopteri; order Cypriniformes; family Cyprinidae; genus Labeo; species Labeo rohita. Next base: position 26,609,097 of record NC_066888.1, read on the forward strand.
ACACCAGCAGTGATAGCAGAGTAATTAAACTGACAATATGTGTGTTTATATGCCTCCCTGGCTTGTGGGTTTATCAGGGTTGAAGTGAAATGCCTTTAAATTTCAACAGTTTGCCATATTCCTCACATGTGTGAGATCTTATAAAGTAACTCATTGCTTTTCACAAGTACACTGTATGCTGTAGTGTTTTCACAGGAGAAATGGAGAAAGAGATGAGAGCCAAATTATATGATGAGCAGGAAAATTTGATGAATGTTTCATGGCCTTATTGTATAACAAATGAAACCCTGTGATAATCATATCTGTCATACAGAGGTCCTGTCCTCACTCTATTCATTATACATAACCGTCTTCAGTCACATTAAGTCAGTGGTTGATTAAAAAGAAAATATGCAGTAGTGATGTATTGGCATGCTAGTCTATAGACTCAATGACCTCTACTTTCTGTAAAAGTGTTTTTTTTTTTGTTTTTTTTTTTGTTCTTTCCTGCTATATGACAATTACAGTATGAGAATATGTGACCCCGGACCACAAAAACAGTCATAAGTGTCTATTTTTGGAATTGTGGTTTATAACATTATCTGAATAAATAAGCTTTCCACTGATGTATGTTTTGTTAGGATACAACTATTTGAAAATCTGGAATCTGAGGGTGCAAAAAAAATCTAAATATTGAGAAAATCACCTTTAAAGTTGTCCAAATGAAGTTTTTAGCAATGCATGTTACTAATCCAAAATTTAGTTTTGATATATTTACGGTAGAAAATTTACATAAAATCTTTACGTAATATCCCAAAGATTTGATGAATTTAATGAAAAAAAAAAAAAGATTGACCCATATAATGTATTGTTGGCTGTTGCTACAAATGTACCCATGCTGGTTTTGTGGTCCAGGGTCACATATGCTGTTTTTATATGGTAGATAATAGCTCTAGCAACACAAGTTCAATGTGTCGGTTGTCACATAAAAAAAAAAAAAAAAAAAAATGTTTTCAGCATCTGGCAGGTTCCTTTGGAATTTAATTTATTGCTTTTTGATAAAATGTCCGCTGTGATATTACGCCAAGCTTTGCGGGGTACTTTTTATGTCACAATTGCTTATCAAGTCAGAGCTGCAAGATATAGGCCTACACTACAGGCATATGACTTTTTTTTTTCTAAGAATTTTTTTCTATAGACTTGCATTTGCAAGAAAAAAAACTCAAACTAAAAATTAAAGACAAATCTGTGAGTTTATATCCCGCTATTCTGAAAAAAAAGTCACAATTGCAAGATGTAAACTTGCAAATGTGACTTGCAAACTCACTTTTTTTCTCAGAATTGTGAGTTTACATCTCGTATAATATGCAGAGTTATTAAATAAGAATTGTGAAATATAAACTTGCAATTCTAAAAACATATCAATTTAGTTTTTCCTCCTCAGAACTGGACTTTGCAAGAAAAAAAGTCTGAATTGTGAGTTTATCTTGCAATTCTGCTTTTTTTTTTTTTTTCGCAAATGCGAGTTTATATCAAGCAATTCTGAGAAAAAAGTCATAGGCCTATAGTTTAGGCCTATATCTTGCAATTTTGACTTTAGAACTCACAATTGCAAATTTATATCTCACAATTCTGAAGAAAAAAAAGTCATATAAATAGCATGTTTATATTACGCAGTTCTAAGAAAAAAAGTCAGAATTGCAAGATAAAAAGTCGCAATTACCTTTTTTCTTTTATTCAGTAATGGAAACAAGTTTCTTGCAACTTTATTTCTTGCAATTATGAATTTATATCACGCAATTCTGAGAAAAGAAAATCAGAATTGTAAGTTTATATCTCACCAGCGTGACTTTATAACTTGAAATTGCAAGTTTTTATCTCGCAATTCTGAGGAAAAAAGTCAGAAAAGCGAGTTTGTATCACACGGTTCAAAAAAAAAAAAGGTCAGAATTGCGAGATAAGAAGTTGCAATTAACTTTTTTCTTTTTTATCCAGTGGCGGAAACAAGTTTCTCGCAATTCTGACTTTATTTCTCGTAATTGCAGGTTTATATCCCACTACTCTGACTTTATAACTTGCAATTATGAGTTTAAATCACGCAATTCAGAAAAAAATTCAGGATTGTGTTTATATCTCGCAATTCTGACTTTACTTCACAATTGCGAGTTTATATCTCACAGTTCTAAGGAAAAAGTCAGAGTAGTGAGTTTGTATCGTGTGATTCCAGGAAAAAAAAAGTCTGAATTGCGAGATAAAAAAAAGCATAATAACCTTTTTCATTTTTTATTCAGTTGTGGAAATGAGTTTCTTGCAATACTGAATTTATTTCTTGCAATTGCGAGTTTATTCTGAGAAAAAAAGTCAGAATTGTGAGTTTATGTCTTGAAATTCTGACTTTATAATTCTCAGTCGCAAGTTTCTCATTTAATTTTCATGTAATTATTTTTTATTCAGTGGCAGAAACAGGCTTCCATACTAGATTCCACCAATAGAGATAAGTGGCCGTCTTTATGAGCAAGTCACTGAATCATTCTTTCAGTTGATTCTTTACAAAATGATTCAGTGAGGAATTAAACAATTGACTGCTTTAATATGTGAGTCTTTGAATCATCCAGTCACAAGTGCCCATCTTTATGAGTGGGTTACTGAATCATTATTTCAAATGATTCGTGCAAATTATTAAAATAATGTTATAATTTATTCAAACAACATTAGAGACTTTTATAAAATTGCTGTCGGTGCCAATTTGTGAGCAGTAAGCCACTCGAGGCAATGTTTTACAGTGATTTTACAATGGTTTATATGGGTTTTAGGCCCTCCACAAGGTGTTTTCCCTTTACAAAAAAATCCTCATCTGTGTTAAAGTCACAGTAATAGCAAAAAATATCTTTGGTCTCGTTGCTTTAATAGAAGCAAACCTTGGTTTCAGAGGAAAATGTTTGCTTTTTGTTAGCTTAGGAGTCCTTAACGTGTTTCTTCACACATAACACAAACACCTCTAGAATCAATTTTATTCAGCAGTTTCTGCAGCTGTCATAAAGCGTGCAATGGGGAAGCTCTGATTAAGGTAGAGCTGCGAATTGAAGTCAGAAAGTGTGTCTCTGGATCATTTTTCGGATAACAGGAAATAACGCAGACATACAGAGATCTCACTGTTTAAAAGCTGTGCATGTGAGATGATTCCCACCTGCTATTTTTGAGTCTTTTCTCACCTGTGTGAAGTCTACAGGCAGACAGATGACAGGCAATCAGATGTTGTTTATGCTAAAAACCCTAAACTTTCACCAGCTATATAAGCATCTGCTTCAGGAAAACCCGTTTTTAGGTCAGTTTGAGTTCAGATTTGTCATTTGTGTGGAAAAAGCCCCATACACTAAGCCAATAATACTGAGATCCCAGTAAACATTAAATTCAATTCGTCCTGCTGTGGATGTAAACATTTATGATTTTGTGGATTACAGTATTACTTTCCGAGGCTATGTGACAAACTGAGCTTAGAGCTCTAGAGGGACATTACGCCGCCGTAATGATAGCTATATATAAACGCCTTGTTCTTAACAGCAGGTTAAAGGCAGATGCGAGGAGTCTCTGGTGTCAGTCGAAGTAGCGTCGACTAGCGTTCACCTGTCACTCGCTTCTTACCTCTGTTCTTTTATTGGCGTTACAGTGTCAGGCTGATAAGTGGAAATAATGGAGCTTTCTCCTCCCACCAAAGCAATTATAGCAAGCTGAGCTCCTGTGCATGTCACAGCTGTCTAACACACTCTGTCTTTTACATTCAGACAGCGTAGTCATCAAAAAAGTTTCAATTTCTTTTGGTATAAATACAGTATATACAGTACGGTGGCTCCAAAAAGTATTTGGACACTTAAACATGACTTTCTCTCTCTCTTAGAACTAACTTGACTTTTTAGAGTCATTTTTTCAGGTACTTTTGAAAGTGTGAAACTTTACACTCTTAAAAATAAAGGTTCCAATGTTTTTTTTTTTTTCACAGCAGTGCCATAGAAGAACCATTCTGGCTCCCTGAAGAGCCTTTCAGTGAACAATTCTTGGTTAAAAGAATCATGTTAACATTTTAATCATATAAAGACCCTACACTGGAAATACATTTATCATGAAACCATGCTTTCATGAAAAAATGCATTTTTTTTTTTTTTTTTTTGCCCACCATCTGATATAGTTAGAGTTAATTATAATTATAACTGTATTTATTTGAATTGAGAGTGGGAACTATTTTGGAAATTAGAATATAACATATTTATTATGACTGTAATAAATAACAAATTAAAATGTAAATAAAAAATAATATATATAATAAAAACAGAAAAAGAAATAAATACATACCACTAGGTGTGATGTCTTCTTTGACTTATAATTGAATTGAATTTAATTTAAAATTGAATTGAATTGAATTGAATTGAATTGAATTTAATTAAAAAAAAAATTAAATTAAATAATAAATTATAATATTTTAAAATACTTATTAAAAAACTAAAATGAAAATAAAATAAATTTATTTAATAAAAACAGTAAAAACTCTCACAGTTCTGGTTTATTGTTTGATATTTAATTGAATTTAGAGTGGGAACTTGGAATTAAAAACAAGAAATAAATAAAATAATAATATTTTAAAATAATAATTATAATAAATAATTTAAATGAAAATGTAAAAATAAATAAATGATACAAGGTTTCATATCTTTTTTAAGTTAACTGGATTTAGTTGAATTTAGAGTGGGAACTATTTTGGAAATTAAAACATGATGTATTTATTATTATTAATATAATAAAAACAGAAAAAAATAAATGCATTGCACTAGGTTTGGTGTCTTGTTTGAAATTTATTTTAATTTAATGTAATTTAATTTAATTATTTAGGTGAATTTAGAGTGGGAATTATTTTGAACTTTAATACAAAAAAAATAAATTAAATAATAAATTATACTATTTTAAAATAATTATAATGAATAATTTAAACTAAAATGTAAATAAAATAAATACATTTAATAAAAACAGTAGGATTACATTTTAAAAATGAAAATACATGCCACTTAGTTTGATATATTGCTTGATTTAATTTAAGTTATCTGGATTTATGTGAAGTTGGACTGGGAACTATTTTGGAAATTAAAACATAATTATTATAAATAATTGAAATTTAAATGTAATAATAAATAAATAAAATAAGTTTTTAGTTGAATTCACAGTGGGAACTTGGAATTAAAAACTAAAAATAAATAAAATAATAATATTTAAAAAATAATACTTATACCCCGGTTTCACAGACAAGGCTTAAGCCTAGTCCCAGACTAAAATGTAATTCTAATGTTTCAGCTGAAAGAAACTTGCACAGACTGATCTTTAAAAATATCAGTGCCTTTGTTTTGTTTCAAGATGCACCCCAGTAATGTTTTTTCTAAGGCATGTTAATGAAAATTACTTAAATGTCCTTATTGAACTATGGCCTAATCCTGGCTTAGTCTAAACCCTGTCTGTAAAACTAGGCCATAGTAATTTAAACTATAATGTAAATAAAATAAATTAATACAACAAAAGACAGATCGATGGATGGATAGATGCAACTAGGTTTCTTGTTTAATATTTAATACAAGTTAACTGGATTTAGTTGAATTGAAATTATAAATAAATAATTAATATATATAATAATTTAAATACAATTTTAATGTATTTATTATTTATTTTAACAAGTAAATTTAAAATGATTAAAAAATTGTAAAAATATAAAACCTAAGTTTTAAAAACCTAGCCACTAGGTTTAAGATCTTGTCATATAATGCAGTGAAATAACATTTTATGCATTTTATGTGGCTAAAATGTCCAAATACTTTTGTGCATCACTGTTGCAATAGAAATAGTAAGTCCTACACTGTTGCCAGAGCATAGTAAAAAATAATAATAATAAAAGGCTTTACAGTGCAGTAATATACAACCACAGCTTGAGCAGGCGGTGCTGACCTGCTCTCTCAGCATAATATAAAGACCTGCGGTTTCACCTCTGTAAGGACTGATCAGAAAATAAGACTCTTGGTGTGATAGAAACGCATCTATCACAAGCAGTACAGCCTTCACCATTGGACCGTCTAATTCTGCTGACAGGCATGACTGCACACACACACACACACACACACACACACACACCAGCAGTGGTAAGTCGGAAGTGCGGTGATTTGTCTGTGAAAACAAACCAGGGCCGGGCATGAGCCATATTACCACTCAAGGCTGAGAATGATTGCAGGTGATGATAAGGTCAATGTAAGTCAGATCGATTTGAGAGTGTGAAGGTAAACACTTCCAAAGCTTTCCTGCTTCATAAAGCACAGACATTGAGTCATTGTACGCTGCTCAGGTCAGTGATGATGTCTTCATGAAGAGGGCAGCTTGTTTAATTGAGCTCTGACCGCTGCGGTAAATACACAGTGAAGTGAAGTTTTCGGTTCAGTAAGCATGTGCTCATAGTTAACACACCCATCAGTGGTGTGGACGGACTCTGGATTAAACATGAGACAGATGGATTTGCTCTGGTGTTTCGATTTCAACAGACCTGTTAAAACATCTCAAAGCTTGACCAAAAAAATCGTACTGACCTCAAATGTTTGAGTATTTTATTTTATTTTATTTTATTTTATTTTATTTTATTTATTTTATTATTTTGATAGGCTCTGCAAAAGGGTTTACCCAAACTTTTGAATATTTTTAATTTAATTTATTTTATTTTATTTTATAATTATTTTTATTTCAAAGAAACAGCATGTATTTGAAATAGAAATCAAGAGTTTTTACTGACATGTTTTAATCAGTTTAATACATCTTTGGTGAATAAAAGTATTTGCGTCTTTTTAAAAAAATCTTACTGACCCCAAACTTTTGAATATTTATTTTATTTTATTTTATTTTATTTTATTTTATTTTATTTTATTTTATTTTATTTTATTTTATTTTATTTTATTTTATTATTTTATTTTTTTATGACTTTAATTGGCTCTACAAAAGAGGTTGCTTACCCCAAACTTTTGAATATTATATTTATTTTATTTTATGATTTTTTTAGGCTCTACAAACTGGGTTACCCAAATGTTTGAATATTTTTATTTTATTTTATTTTATTTTATTTTATTTTATTTTATTTTATTTTATTTTATTTTATTATTTTATTTTATAATTGTTTTATTTCAAAGAAACAGCATGTATTTGAAATAGAAATCAAGAGTTTTTACTGACATTTTTTTAGCAGTTTAATACATTTTTGGTGAATAAAAGTATTTACGTCTTTTTAAAAAAAATCTTAAAAAAAAAATCTTACAGACCCCAAACTACTGAGTATTTTATTTTATTTTATTTTGAATATTTTTATTTTATTTTATATACAAAAGAGGTTTCTTACCCCAAACTTTTGAATATTTTAATTTTATTATTATTTTTTTTTAATGATTTTAATATTTTATTTTTTATTTGAAAGGAACAGCATGTATTTGAAATAGATATCAAGTGTCTTTACTGACATTTCTTTTTTTAGCAATTTAATACATCTTCGGTAAATAAAACTATGTCTTTTTAAAAATCTTACTGACCCCAAACTTTTGAATGTTTTATTTTACTATGTTTTATTTTATTTAAAAGGAACCACATTTATTTATTTAGTATTAATGTCTTAAAAATAAATCTTACAGACCTCAATATTATTTTATTTTATTTTATTAGGCCCTATAAATGTGATACAAATTAATGCCAGTGACTGTATATTTATAAAATTATTCATTTAAATTGTTTTTAAAATTGGGGGAGAAAAAAAGATTTATCCGATTTATCAGAAAATATGCATATTTATTTTACTTAACTTAAAAGTTTGCGCCCTGCCATGTTTCATTAATCTTGATTTTTTTTTATTATTATTATTTTTTTAATTCATTAATCTTAATTTGATGGTAACATTTCGCATAGTTATGAAATACTATATGTGTCATTGCATATTCAGTTAATTTATTTTATAATAACCACAGTTTATGCTCCATTAATGTGCAACCCATGGCCAACATCTGACCTTGATAAAGAAAGTGGAAGAAAAATTGTTTTTAAAACATGACCTTTTAAAAGTTTGCTTTGGATTTCTATTTTTCCTGTGAGATGGGTTTCTAATGTGTTTCCACAGAAATCAAATGTTACCTTTTTTATACCTATAGTAGTTGATGGATGCAACTTTTTATACCATCAGATAAAGCTATACAGATGGATGGGAGTTTTAATGTGTCCTGATAAGTGGTCCCCTATTTTAACAGTGATACAGTTTGAGAAGATTTCCTGCAGAGAGAGAGAGAGAGAGAGAGAGAGAGAGAGCTTAAAGGCCAATGTGAGCGATGGACGCAGGCAACAAGGGCATGTGATCATTCCACACTCACATGGTGCTTTTAATTTTATTAGAATCATTAAGTATTAACAAGCACAAGGCAGCTGAACAAAAAATCTTGAATTAGATCATTTCAATGGCTTTCACAAGGACGTTAAACTACAGATTCATATTTAATGGTTCATATTACTTGACTTATGATGCAATAAACCAGTGTGTAATGGATATTCACATAAAGACATTTTGTAAGATTGTTCAGAACTTCTTTTTTAAAGAATTCACCTAAAAAAGAACATTTTTCACCCTCATTTCTTTTCAAACCAGCGTGACGTTCTATTCTCTATTCTGTGGAGCACAAAATGAAATATTTTGCATAATGTCTAAGCTATTCTTTTCTGCTGACATTTCGCTTTGGCCAAGATCCTCTGTGAATAATGACTAAAAATATAAAGCTTTCATGATACTTCTAAGATTTTTTTAATGTAATTTTTGGGGCCTGATACTGTACATTTTGCCCTTTTTTCAGTGTTCACTACCCACTAGGACTTTCTGCAAAAGATCACTGTTGTGTTAAAAAAAAGAAGAAGCAAAAAAAAAAAAAAATTATATATAATATATTATATATAAAAGGATTATATAAAATTATATATATATATATATATATATATATATATATATATATATTTTTTGTACATTTTATTTTTTTAATTAAATTATATCATAATAAAAATAATAAATAAATAAAAATTAATTAATATCATGAAATCAGGAAAAAAAGGACATTAATTTAATTTACTGGATTTAGTTTAATTTAGAGTGCGGAATTGAAATAAATTAAAATTAAATGTAAATATAAATTAAATAATAAATTATAATATTTTAAAATAACGATAATTATAATGAATCAATTAAACTAAAATGTAAATAAAATGAATACATTTAAAAAAAAGTCAAAATGCAATTAATACATGCCACTTAGTTTGATATTTAATTTAACTGGATTTTGTTGAATTTAATTTAATAAAAAAACATACTGTAGTTTAATTTAATTTAAATTAACAAACAAAAAATACATGACTAGCTTTAATGTCTTGTTTGATATTTAATTTAATTTAACATTATTTAATTTGTTAAAAAAAAATATTAATTTAATAAAAATAGAAAAAAATACATGCCACTAGTCTTGTTTGATAAAATATTTTGAAATAATAACAATTATAATAAATTTAAACTAAAATGTAAATAAAATGAATACATTTAATAAAAACTAAATAAGTAAAAATGCAATAAATACATGCCACTTAGTTTGATATATTGTTTGATATTTAGTTTAATTTAATTTCTTAATTATTTTTATTTTAAAACATTTTTAAATTTTGAAAAATAATAAATGAAAATAATGAATCGTCTTTCAATTAGACATAAATGCACGGTACTGTGTATAATTTTAAAAATATGCTTATTTATTTTGGTTAACGTAATAGTTTGTGTCCTGTAATTTTTGGAGCCTGATACTGTAAATTGTCACTCTTTTTTCAGTGTTCATTACCCACTAGCACTTTTTGCAAACAATTTTATTTTGTATTCCTTGAAAAAAAGAAATCAGGTAAAGGACTGGGACAACATGAGACGTAAATTGTATTGTTTGGTTGAACTATCCCCTGAAGCTTGTCTTAAAAATAAATATAGCAAATCTTCAGCACCTCACCAGAGGCCTCAAGATCTAATATTATAGTTTTATAGCTATTGGTTTAACTGCCATGTTTGTCTGTTGCCTCAGGAATTGCCATGTAACTAGTTCCCAACAACAGATCTCTCCTTGTGTTATTCTGTTAAGGCTTGTCATCATCAATCTCGTCCCAGAGAATGACTCGCGTGTCGAGGCTCTCAGCCATGACTAAGAGGTGGCGGTCTGTCCTCCTCGACTTATATGCAATGTGACATTGTGATTAAAGTTTAACACTTGTGTCTTGGTGAGATTATCACCAAGTCCCAGTGTTTGAATTCTGATGCATGCAGTGCTCTGAGCGTGAACCCGTCTGCCTGGCAGTATGACGCTGAACAAGCCTCTAGTGTCCTCTTCAAACACGGAGCCAGTGGAGTGTCTGTGCATTTTTATCTTCCTGTCAGAGAACTGGCTGTTTCACATGTTAGTTTGTATGTTGAGCATTTTATGTTGCAGTTTGTGTAGCTTTTGTCCAATTTGTTAGCATGATAATCCGAGATTTCAAAGTGTTTATTTGACATTTTGTAAGCTGCCACACAAACATACTGTCATTGAAGTCTAATGTTAGACAAATAGATAGATAGATATCTGAATCAAAAGTTTCTTAAACCAGCTTCGTTGTCCTGATCTTAATAATGATTTGCAAATTCCAATCTAAATCAAATGATTCGCGAACCTGCGCCAATTGAAATCCCAATCTGAATCAAAAGACTCGACGAAAAGACGAACCTGCTCTGAGGTTTTGATCTAAATCAAATGATTCGCAAAACATGCTCCGAATTCCCAGTCTGAATCAAATTATTTGTGAAGTTCCAATCTAAATCAAATGTTTCGCTCCATGAACCCGCTCCAATTGATTGGTGAATTCTGATCTAAATCAAATGATTTGCGAACCCGCATCAATTGAAGTCCCGATTTTTTGTTTTTTTGTAAAGCGTGATACTTTTTTAGGATTCTTTGACTAAAAAGAACGGCATTTATTTGAATTAGAAATCTTTTGTAACATTATACTTGTGTTATATGTGTGTGAGAGAGATAAAGTTAGAATTAGATGAAGAATGTCTGTAAAAAAGCAATGAGAGAGACAGATTGAGATGGAGAATTTACAGGTGGTGCAATTGGAAACAAGAGCCATGGCTATTAATGTGTTATCGATCCAGTCTGCTCCACTCCAGCTTAAGCACATGGGGTCAAAGTCAGTATGTTACACACCACTGCAGAACATATAAAACACACTCACCTCACTGCTCTACCCTGCACCTCATTTACACCAGTGGGATTATTTCATTTGAGCAATGACCTGACCAGATGAGAGACAGTGTGTGTCTTGAGTACCAAGTGGGAGCTTTGCTTTAAACTGGTTAACTAACCTTCATAGTCTTTTATCATCTGCATGAATGAATAAAAAGTCAATAAATTCATATGTACTGTAGGCACCATATGCACTACCATTCAGTAAATTTTACTCAAATTTAATTCATAGAATGATTTCTGAAGGATCATGTGACATTAAAGACTGGAGTAATGATGCTAAAAATTCAGCTTTGCATCACAGGAATAAGTTGCATTTTAAAATATATTTAAACAATAAACTTTTAAATAGTAATATCAGACCCCTTGGACTGTTTGTGTTGGTTTTGCCCTTTGTCACACCCCCGTTGTTGGTTTCTCCCTTTTGTGTCCATATATGGTCTTTCCTGTTCCGTTCCTTGTTTAGTCATTATTGGTTAATCACCCACACCTTTCTTTGTATCGTTAGCACTCCTTTATAAGTTGGATTCTGTTCATTGTTTGTCGTCGGACCTTAATGTTATGTCGGTGTGTGTGTTCCCTTGCCTTACCTGTCTGGATGTACTCTTTTGTGGAGTTATTAAAGACTTTTTGTCATACTACGTCTTAAGTTCATCTCATTCCCACACAACCGTGACAATTAATAATATTTCACAATATTATTGTTTTTTTTTTATCAAGCCAATGCAGCCTTGGTGAACATAAGAGACTTCTCAACCATTACGTTTCGAACTGTAGTGTATGCAAACTTTGAATGAGAATGTTTTAAAGATTAGAAACATGTTTATCGTCTACTTATATGACGACACCTGCTCTTCTATTCCAAAAGGATCAAGAATCGGCTCCCTTTAGCTCGTCCAGCTGCAGGAAAAACCGATAGTCTGGCTTTTGTTGATGCTATTGGTCTCTCAGTTACTGGACAGAGTTAAAGTCTTGCATTCTAATCACCATCTAATCAGTCCAGATTAGAATGGATACAGCGTGTGGATAACATCTTCTCTGAAGATGACGGTAACAGCTGGTTGTCTCTGACTTTGAAAGGCTGCCGAGCAAACAGATGTAGAGACGTGGCGAGATACCACAACAACAGTCAGGACTGAGCAGCAATCATAATGAGGAGTCCAAAAACGTTAGAGCATTTTACTCTGAGAGCCAAAGTACACCAGAACATTCTAATATTCACAGCGAAAACTGTATGATTACAGTTTCTCTATAGTCATTCGCATTGCTTTTCGCATTTTTGTTTCATCCAAGCAACGATTGCTGGAAGATACCAGTCATATGTGCAAATACAAGCCTGTTTGATTGATTCTAGCCAGATTATTGCTCAAAGCATTGGCATACGGGAGAGCCTGGATGTTTACTTATTGATTCAAAGTTTCCAGTACTAACCCACTGCAGATTTGCTGTAGCAGACCTACAAGTTAAACAGATGAACAGTACATTTCCATAATGTTCAAACTAAAGTAAAATACCTAAGAGAGGACTAAATTGTCCAAATAACACAACAGTTTCAGTTGGTGATACTATTTCACTTCCAATAGTGCTGCAGGTAAAATGTATTTTTCTGAAACATATCCCACCATTTCCTGGCGTCCAAGTCGCAGTCACTCACTATTATGTGGGTCATTCTATAATTAGGGGGACATTTAGAATTTGACAATGTGAAGAAAACAGTTTTCCTGTTTCCCAAAAACCCAAACATGACCCATCTATATTGTATAACATGCTATAAAAATAAAGGTGATCTGTAGGAATATGTGCATAAAATACCATCTATGTTTGCTACTGTCCATCATGTTACCTTTACTGGGTAACACAGTTGACAGGTAACTTTTTATGTGTTTTGGGCCTATACTAAACATGGAAGCCTAGAATTACTGAGCATATGGTGTGTTTAGAAATATATTTTCATGAACAAAATATGTTTTAGTTAAATTGTCTTGTTAAAATTTGCAGTAATACTTTTGTTACACTGTTGACAGTCAATTAATCCACTCTTGACACAGCTTTGCTAGTTTAACCAATATTAGCGGAAAGATAGAGAACATAACTTCTAGCATTTCATCCATGTGCTTCTAGGAAGTATCATCATACTGTGCAAATTATGCGAGAATGGGACAAACCATTTTTTTTTTTTTTTTGGGGGTTCTATGGGGAAACTTAGTTGACAATGGTTTTTCGGACACAAATAAAACAAGTTATATCACAATAAACACTTATTATTTTTGAAGCGCACACCCAAATGTCTTGATAACCTTATCTAACTGAAGGCAAAATTGTGAAATGAATTTATATTTGAGATAATTTTTATGCTTTAATGCAGAGTAGAATGAGCAGCTTTACAAAATCAGACAGTTGAATACCAAGGTTGTATGTGATATGAACATCATTTTTGAACAAAAGATATGGCTTTTTCAACATTTAAAAGTGTGATTGGGAAAAAATATAATTGTGTGCCATAAAATTAACCATCAGGGCTTTATATTGATGAAAATATCCAACGCTCTTCATTTACTTTGTATTGTGGGAAGCTGCCTCCTTGTCATTTCTGACTTTTAACATAAAAAAAAATAATGTCTAAAAGCTGCTATGGAAAAGGGGCACTGACATAGACCAATAAAATTTAATTTCTCAATATATCTCCTCCTCTCAGGTTCACATAGAATGGTGAAATAATCCTTTAACATGGTGAATGTTTCCAGTCACTGATTAAGTTTCCCTCCAGTAATATGAATAATATGAGACGTTATGCTCTACTTTTGTGTCCTTAAACGCTTGTTTTTGGGTCGACAGCTTATAAAAATTTAGTTATGGGTTTTTTTTGGCTTTGTTTACTGTACACCTTGTTTTTTGTTATAAGACAGATATGACAAGGAGGCAGCTTCCCGTAACAAAAACGTCAATGGAGAGCGTTGGATTGTTTTTTCCCCCCAGTGGGCGTGGTTTTCAGATAATGACACTTGTCGCTCTATCTCTATATGAAGAGTGTATAAAGTTACATATCTTTAGCAACAGTGTCAAAGTAGCACATAACAGGCACAATACAGGTATTTATTGGTACAATATGCATCACGCTACTAAATGTGCACCATAGTTTTCAAAAGCATCAACACGAAAACTGCATTTTCAAATTTATCTACTTTGGAGAGCGTTTTCAAAAAGTTCAGTTTCCTTGACAAACACATTGTCTTACACTGTGTCTACACCGGACAAAATACTATAGAACCTGTTATATCAGTGATGCTGTCTACACTGGCAAACTCGTTCTATTTGAAGTACTGACACAAAGTCCCAATGATTTTCAACGGTCGCTTTGTCATATCCAATGTAGACAGCAGCAAGCTGCTGCGGCATGGTGTGCTGTCGCATCTGGTGTAAGACATGGTGTCATTGTGAATGGAAGGCCAAAAAGGAAGGAAAAAAAAGCGCTTTTGAATAAAAATATATTAGTGTGGACAAGGCCTAAGATCAATGGGATTCTGAATGGATTTTTGGTTAAATGCCTGAAATGTCACGGTAGAGCGAAATCTGATGCAATCATTTTTTCACATGCTTGCAATCAAACGCTTACAAAACAAAGTTACTGGGTTGTCCTTTTTCATGTTTTCTGGGGTGGTAGATCCTTTGATAGTGGTGATTTTGAAGTCATGTGACCGTGGTGTAGTTTATTAATAGCCTGCATTTAATGCACAAAAGGTGTAAGAATTCTAAGCTTTTGTTGGACACATAGCTTTTCTGCAGTAATCCAAAAAGCAATGGAAAAATCATTTTGGTTAAGGGAACCAGGGTGATGTGAGCTTCCAGGTTAGGTCTATAGTTATACGTCAACACTGTAGCTCCCTATACAAATTTGTATATGTGACATCACTGATTGTGGTTGGAGCCTGTCTAGTGCTTCACAGGGGATTTGCTGTACTCCACTGGCTCATTGGCTCCATATCAGAAAATAAACCGCACTCAAGAGCAGATCAGAGGTGCTGACACATTAATGTAAAATAGTCCAGGAGAGTGTAAGAGCGGCACTCCATGTACAAGAACACGCCTCCAAACAGCTTGGAGCGCCTCTTCTGAATGCTACTGATGTGGCTTTGATCAAAGTGTGTTCTCCTCAACTTTGGCAAAAAAAAATTAGCTTTGTAGTAGTTTTTTGTGAAGTATGACAAGGATTCATTAAAAGAAAATGTTAAAAGTAGCTTTGATTTAGTGACTTCAGTGAGCAACTGAAAATCTAATTCATATTTGGAATGCTAATTCACAAAGCTGAGACTTTTGAAGAAATTATGACACTAATCAGAGTGGGATGGGTGCTGTAGATTAGGAGTTTGCAAAATTTTTAATGCTAAAATATAAAGACAACTATACACTAACGGTTCAGAAAATTTGGGGTCAGCAAGATTTTTTTTATTTTTGAAAGAAATTATTACTTCTATCCAGCAAGGACAAATTAAATTGATGAAAACTGAAAGAGACTTAAAGTGTCAAAAATGATATTTCAAATAAATGCTGCTCTTTTGAATGTTCTATTCATCAAAGAATTCTAAAAAGCAGCACAACTGCTTTCATCATTGAGGGTAATAAAAGATATTTCATGAGCACCAAATCAGCATAATAAAGTGACTTGGGAAGGATCATGTCACGTTGATTAGTAACAATGCTAAAAAATTCAGGTTTACCATCACAGGAATACATTTTGGATGTATGTACAATATTGCACAATATTACTGCACTCTAAAAAGCGCTGGGATAAAAGCAACCTAACTTGGGTTATTTGGCAAGCCAGCGCCGGGTAAATATTTGACAGAACACATGCTGGGTTATTTTGACCCAGCTGGTTGGGTTAAATGTTTTTACCAAACATGTTGGGTTATTTTATTTAATCAACTATTGTTTAAAAATTATTATATTGCTGGTTTAAAATTGACTGAAACTTAAAAACACACACAGAATTACTAGAGGCGACAGCAATGATCAAAAGATGAAGAATTATTATTAAGCAAGAACACATGGACAAAATACAAGACAAACATCAGTTTACAATATTACATACATTTAAACTCATTTAACAAGCGTTTTAGACATAAAAAATGTAACATTTAAAAGTAGAATTTGAATTTTAGTGAATTGAACCATTCTCTGTAATCGCTTTTTACTGAAATAGCACTAATTCTCATGACGGTGTGTCACCGAAATCTGAGCTGGTGAAGGGCTGCTGTTCGCCGTGTTAACTGCAAACTTCAGACCGCATCCTCGCATTTTACTCGTAGCTGAAAGATGCCATGACTGACTCCAAAACCTGCCCATAAACAAACAGTACTGACATTAGAGAACATATGTGACCCTGGACCACAAAACCAGTCTTAAGTCGCTGGGGTATATTTGTAGCAATAGCCAAAAATACATTGTATGGGTCAAAATTATTGATTTTTCTTTTATGGCAAAAATCATTAGGAAGTTAAGTAAAGGTCATGTTCCATGAAGATATTTTGTAAAATTCCTACTGTAAATATATGAAAACTTAATTTTTGATTAGTAAAATACCTTGTTAAGAACTTTATTTGGACAACTTTAAAGACAATTTTCTCAATATTTTTTTTTTTGCACCCTCAGATTCCAGGTTTTTAAATGGTTTATCTCAACCAAATATTGTCCTGTCGGAACAAACCATATATCAATGCAAAGCTTATTTATTCAGCTTTCAGATGATGTATAAATCTCAATTTTGACTGGTTTTGTGATCCAGGGTTACGTAATTTAAAATTAAACTCAGTAGAATAACAAATAAAATCTATTTATTTTATGCAACACAAATGGCATTTCCATCCTGCAAAACAACCGCTGCTGACGCAGCTGACTGACATCTCATCCTTATGTTTCGTCATGTAAAATAATACAATGAAAAAGTGCAAATCGGTGGCGCTAAGAACCGGCCTCTCCTGTAGAGATCTCAAAAAGCCAGCACTCTGACTGTAACTCAGCAACTGGGTTGTTTTGTCAGAGACAGGCTTAACCCAGCATTAAAAATGACCCAGCAACTTAGTTACAGAAAAAGTACCCAGCACCTGGGTCAAAAAATATTAAAAATAACCCAATAAAATGACCCAACAAGTTGAACCCAGCATTTGGGTTAAAAAAATAACCCAGCACCTGGGTAAATATATTAAAAATAACCCAATAAAACATCCCAATGGGCTGAACCCAGCATTTAGGTTAAAAAAATAACCCAGTATTTACTGGGTTACTTGTTTTTACTGTATTTTTGACCAAATAAATGTGTAACGTCTGTTTCTGGGTCTGAGTTGTTAGTTTTGCACTGTTCCCTGTTTAGTTTCTTGTCTTTGTTCATCTGTTACCATAGTTTTTGATTTGCCCTATGTGTCACAGTCACCTGTATCTAGTAAATTACCTGATGTAGTCCCTAGTGTTATTTTATAAAGTTCTCAATTTCAGTTGTTCTTGGTCAGATCTTATTATTTTTAGTGGTTGTTCTGATTATCATGTTTTGTTTCCCAAGAGCCTGAGAAGTGTGTAGAAGTGAGTTTATTTTGATTAAAGAAAACTGCTTCCAGATATATCCAGTTCTTTTATTCTCACCTTTTTTCAACCACTGTGTGCAAATGTATTTTATTTAATGAAAATGTGTCTTAATGGTCATCACACTAAAACCAAAATAAACTAAAACTATCTGTTTAAAAAAGAATAATAGATTAATCTCATTTAATGAGATAAAGAACACTTATTAAAGTTTATTAAATATTAAAAATTTGAGACTATTTTTTATTATTTTCTAAAGACCCCCATCACCTCCTGGCTTGAAGTAATCAAAAACACTAGTTTTAATTATTTTTTTATTAAAGGAACTGAAATGATATTGTACAAACACCTTCAGGAGGACCTTAGAGATCCATCTAAACCTCCCCATTAAACAATATAAATAAAACTCTTAAAGAGCCATTCAAAACTCCACATAAACAATATAAATAAAACTCAGAGCACCAGTGCAAGCACAAAAAAATAAGATTGCTGTAGGTGGCTGCTTATTGGTTAAAAGAACCCATTTTGGCCTTTTTATCCAGCTACGTAAGTCTACAGTGTGATTATTCTATGTCCTATTCATTTTTGAACGTGCATAAGCTCTGGCTAAATGAAAAAAAATCTTGAAGACAAAGGCTTGTGTGACGCATTAACATTTTCCTCACATACTCCTAATGGATTTCTGTTAACTGAGAGGTGTTTACCATTTTCTCAGTGCAAATAAGAAAGTGGCAAAAAAAACAATTTCCCCATTTCATTTTCA
Organism: Labeo rohita; assembly: GCF_022985175.1. Classification (NCBI taxonomy): domain Eukaryota; kingdom Metazoa; phylum Chordata; class Actinopteri; order Cypriniformes; family Cyprinidae; genus Labeo; species Labeo rohita. The sequence continues at coordinate 26,627,754 of NC_066888.1, forward strand.
CTGTGACAATCCATCAGATTAAGACTCTCCCCACACTGGCGTTGATTACTTAGTTGAAATATGTATATGAACTGCATCAGATATATCTATGAAGACTATGAATGCAAAGATGAAATATATTGCCACCCTGACAGTATTTCAACTCAATAGTAGAAGAGACACTTGCTTGCCAAATATCTCATAAAAATGTGTATACCTTCCTCTCCCTGATTAGTCATCAGGGTGCATGTGAATGACAGGGATGAGGAAGGTCAGAGAGAGAGGGATGAAGATGCAGATTTGGCCAGCTCTGATGTGTTAGTATGCAGACGAGTTATATAGTTTCAGCGTGTGCTGAACCATGCATGAGAGAAGAGACCAGAGACACCGAACTAAAGGTCAGGCTGACCTCTGAACTGCTTCTGATTCTCTGTAGATTGCTCTGTTTACATGACTGGAAGGTTTTTAAGTGAAGAACCTTCCCACCAACCTTGTTAAAAAAGTAAGGAGTAACTCCTTTGAGTTTTAACTATTGTGTTTGTTTTTATTCTAGAGGTTAAACTGGCTTTGTCTGAACACTGAAAATACCAAGGGAGTTTTAAGACAGCATTAAACGTGGCAAATTCATTTTTTTAAGGGAACATTCCCTCAAAATGAATTAATATTGTCAAATATTATTACATTTTAAAAGCTTTTTTTTGGCGTTTGCAAAATGCAGTGTACTCCTGTGATAACAAAGCTGAATTTTCAGCATCATTACTTCAGTCTTCAGTGTCACACATGATCCTTCAGAAGTCATTATAAAATGCTGATTTGCTGCTTTATTTTTGTAAAACTTTGGGGTACATTTGAGGTAGGCAAAAAGGTAGTTAGGTAATAGTTGAGGTAGGCAAAAAGGTAATAAAGTTTATTTAACAGTAATGCATTAAATTGATCAAAAATGACAGCAGAGGTTTATAATGTAACAAAAAAAAATCTATTTCAAGTAAATGCTATTGTTTTAACTTTAAAGTTGAATCAGTTGGCACGCGAAATCATGTGTTTCAACCAGCAACTCTGCACACTGAGGACACCTGCTGATCGAAATTATGTAAATGCATCAAGAATAGATCAAAAAACTTTATTTTTACGTATTTTATTGAACTAAAACGCTTTTATGAACTAAAATGATAAAGCTGACGTGAAACCATGCAATTATTAATGGTTTAAGGGTTCATTTGAGATCAACCACATGAAATCACTGATATTCAGAAACCGTCTGTGATGTAATAGAGCTTCATTAGCCTTCTTTTGTCATTGACTAGGCTGCGAGTCAACTGCTTTTGATTTAGAACACAGTCATATACAGAAATAGATTTTTGTGTCTAAGGATAATGTGAGGAAATCCTGTAACCCATTAACAATTATTAGTTATACACTTCTCGCAATCTTAAAGACGAGCGCTGGAAATAGCAGGCTACTGTTAGAGATGACTACAAGCGCACTTGAGTGCATCTCCTGATTAAACTCTTACAGGCAGAAGAAAGCAATTAATTGGGTTCAACATAAGTTCATCCATCCTCATCAAGTGCCAAGGAAAGTCAGCTGATTACAGCCACGCTCTCTGAAAATGAACTTTTATCTTCACTGGAGACGGACAAAAGCCTTCTGTCTTTATGGACAGCAGGCTTCTAACTGTTTTGTTAGAAGAAAGTGCTGCTAATGACTTTGTTAACTTATTTTGCAACGCGGAAGTAACCTTTTTTTCTGTGAATGTGCAAGGCTTCTGATTGCGTTGAAGGTAAATAACTAGAAGAATAAGTGCAGTAAAAGGCAAAAAAAAAAAAGGCTATAATTACCACAATAGATGAAAATAATATGAGGAGAACCAAATACCAGTTTGCAATGTCAAGCGGGGTACATCATTATGCCAGTATAGGTGGTTACAAGCATTTTTCTTAATGAGTCAGTTGAATCGTATTGTATCCACCTTATTTTTCAATGCGGAAGTTGTTTTTATAATCCACCATAGGGAAATAACGAGAAGAATATCGAAGTGCAGTAAACGGTAAAACAGTTTGCACTACAAACTAGTGTGTTCATAATTAAGATAATACATTAAAATAATATGGTAAGACACACCAGTTTGCAATATCAAGCAGCAAAACGAGCTTTTTGTAGCTGGAAGTGGATGAGACCGGAAGCCAGACACAAAAAATTTACACATGACTGCACCCACGCTTACGGGAAAAATAAGGTGGATAAAAGCAGATGTGAGCTGTTGTTCCTGCTTATGCTAAGCGGGAAGTGCAGCCTGCTTGCTTGTAATTAATACAAAAGAGGGACTTGGGCAGTGTTGCCAGATTGGAAATGTCCAAGTATCATACCAGAAGCTCAAAATGATCAAGTCAAATGTACAGATTACAGCTGTTTATCTAGACCAACAACTTTTTGACAAGTGGCCATAACTGGTAAGTAAGTGAATAACTCTATTAATAACTAAGAGTGAAATAATTCGCGAACCCGCTTCGAAGTTGTGACCTAAATCAAATGATTGGCAATCTGAAGTCCCAAACTGATTAAAATGATTTGCCATGCGTGAAGTTCCTGTCTAAATCAAATGATTCGGGAACCCTCTCCAAAGTCCCGATCTCCCGAAATGATTTGCGAACTCGAACCAAAGTCCCAATCTGAATCGAATGATTCATGGCACTCCAAGTTCCAATCTAAATCAAATGATTTGCGAACCTGCACCAAAGTCCTGATCTGACTTGAATGATTCGCAATCTGCACTCCAAAGATCCAAACTAAATCAGAAGATTCATAAACCCGCTCGGAAGTTCTGATCTGAATAATGATTGGAACTTCGGAGTGCGGATCACAGATCATTCAATTCACAAAATAAGTGCTCTAAAGTTCCAATCTAAATCAAATGATTCGCAAACCCCCTCCAAAGTCAAGATCTAAATCAAATGATTCGTGATAAATGCTCTGAAGTCCCGATCTGAATCAAATGATTCACAATCTGCGATCCAAATCATTTTACTACGCAGTGCGTGCTTTCTAAAATCATCAGCGATGTCGAAATTCAGCGATGTCGGATTTTAATTTTTATTTATTTTTTGCTAGTGAATCGTTGAACTGAATGATCGAAGTCACACGTTTGAATCAATCGAAGTGGTTCCAGCGTAAATGACTCACTCAGTTGAATTGATTTGCTTTTCGCATCTTCAGCCAACACAAATCTACAAATCCAAAAAGCATTATGATTGAGTGTGTAGCTAAATTCACTATATTTTATTTTGACCACTGCAATTCAGTTTGTGACAGTTCAACAGGAAATCAACTGGAAGCATCCAGTCATCTCATACCACTGGAGTGAATAAATTTATCAGTATATATTATAATAAATATTTAATAAATTATTGTTTCTGATTGTATTAGTCTTATTTAGTAGTTACTGGATATTGGTAGGGACATGCCCCAAACATCCCTACTACGGTAAATACTGTAAAACAATGTCATGACTTTGTTGAATAATACATCTTTTTTTCTAACAAAGTACATCTTTTTTTAGGTGTCATCGCCCTTTTGTATTCACCGTGATTATTTCTAATCACTTGCAGGTGTTTTTTTGCTTCTTCGACACTTGCATTTTTGATTGGCAAAATGTCGTTGCTCATGGCAACAGTAACAGGTGTGCAGGTGCGCTATTTAATTCATCACTGTATAGAGGAATGACATCTTGACATCATTCCACAACATCCCATAAAATAAAATCAAAAGTCATCTTGGCTAGAGAATGTCCCACCTCCAAAGCTTTTCAATATTCAGGTTTTATTTCCACCTTTGGTCCATTAAAAAGACTTTTACTGCACAGGAAGGGTTTTAGTTTCATTAGAGTGAAGGGAAATTCCATTTTGTTCACTTTTAATCCATTTTTAAGATTCAATCAAGTGTATCTAAGGAACTAATTGCTATCTTTCCCCTCGCTAAAACCTATTCAATGTCAAAAGCCTTTTTACATGCCTTCTAAACTTTCCCACAGCTAAAACTGTCCTTGTCCAAACTCATTTGAAACTAGATAATTTGACTTCAGACGTGATGGTGGTGGATAAATGAAAAGTGCAGATTTATTTCATAAGATGTGTAATGGCTGGAAGAGAGATGAGTTTGTTCAGTGGAGAAATAGAAAAAACAGACACAGAGAAGGAATTAACTACATAAGAGACGAGTTAAAAGCAATGTCAAAAGTGGATGAGGAGGAGGAATGAACAATTAGTGAAGGAACACGACTTCAAAACAGAATGAGATGGAGAATCAGTTCTCATTTGCTATTTTTGTGTTGCTCGGATATCCACAAACCTCCTCTGAGATCTCACGTTCTCACTTTTCAATTTCAAAGTATGTTCGTATTTTATTGGAATAATTGTTTTGATTGTAATATTGCAAGGGAACGCACACTCACATACTTAATGTTGCTTATAATCCAGGCTCACTGCTGTTAACACTTGCACATCTCTCTCTCTCTTTCTCTGTTTCTTGCAGATATTTGTTTAGAAGTAAAGTCATGTCAGGATATATCCAGTAGGTGTACATAACAAATATTAATTCATGTGACAGGCCAAATATGTACATAAAAGCACACAGTCTTGCACCTAAATGTTCAAAAAGGAACACTGTTGTCAAGTTTCCAATCTGCCACATATGGTTTATGTTTTCATAAAGAAAGTTTTTTATAAAGCGTCTCTGATATTACCTCCCGATCGGTACACTTTGAAAAATAATCTTTTTGTCCTCCTCTAGTGATGATTTGCGTCTGTGAAGTAAGTCCCAGCAGTCTTGATGAATAAATGAACAGATCCCAGAAATCTATGGAGAAGCTTTGAAAACTGTAGCCTTTGCAATGTCACATCTGCATGGCAGCGTAAAATGAGCAAAGATGATAGAAAATCAGTGTGGGGATGATGATGATTTCTGATGTATTATGGCGCTGACTTCTATTCTCATGGATGCAATGATGTTTATGTAACAGGGGTTTTCCTTTATTTAAAAAATCTAGTTTCTCACAATAACACTTCATTAAAATCAATCGGTTCACTGGATAATGTTCACAAATTTCATGAAAGTTAAAGATAATTTTGTGGTATTTGCTATGTTATCTTCACAGAACCCTGGTTGAAAACTCTGGATGTGGGCCATTACATTTTATGGGATGTTTTATGTTAATTTGGCCTCATTTGTGAAGCACGAGCAGAACGGCTTTCAGTGTAAATGGTTCACTAAACCGTTTTTACACAAATTGCAGCAGTGAATTTAATGTGATTTACACAGAAAATCTGCTTCGGCTTGTGTTTTGTGAATGAGGTCCATTTAACCTTACGCTCTTCCCATGAGTAACTAAAACGTCTGTCTGTTGAGAAAAATGTCAGTTAATTTGTGTAAAGGTTGTATTGTTGTAGTTTTAATAGACATCATGCATTCCAGGGTCAGAAATGTAATGAACTTTTCCGTTAAGGGGCAATATTTGCCCCCTAAAAATTGATTTCCAGAGTATTTTTACATTCGTAAGGACAATTTTTATACCTTAGTATTACAATGACCTTACTGTGTTGTCTTTAATATCTACCAAATCTACCAAATTATCAATATTTTAAGCTGTTGTCAAATGTTTAAAATTGTATTTAAATTATAAGGGAGAGTGGGGTAAGTTAAGCCAGTGAGTAAGTTGACCCACCCCCTGTATCTTGGCAACTGTACACTTTTACTGTCATGTGACCATGTATTTAGGAATTACAAGTATTTCTGCCAGACTGCGAAAAGGAGATACACGTGGGAGGAGTGGAAGGCACCCATTTACTTTAAAAACAGTTTTTGGCTTGTCAAAGTAAAATTTTAGCATAACAGATGTAATGGATGTTACATCAAAGCAAATTTATCCAGGTCTAAAAATATTTAGCATGCATATAGGTGATTTAGCAGCGTATAAAACCATGTAAATCATTTAGCTAAATATTAGCCTGAATTGGTAAGCTACTGTAGCTAGTTTTTTCCTGCTATGGGGCAAAGCGAGCCAAATGCTGTGGGGTAAGTTGAGCCAACACTTCAACTTACCCCACCATAAGGCACTGAAACTAAGTTAAATCTCTAAAGTGTATTACGCAACTGGTTTAGTTTATCAGATATATTATATATATATATATATATAATTTATAGGGACAGTGTACAAGTGCACCGAATCCTTCTCTGAGAGCCAGAAGATGCTTTTCATCACATTATAATCAAATATATCTGGTCTGTTTGACATTGCAGAAAAGCGGCCATACCAAGAATCTTTTGATTAAGATGTTTATTAGTTTCAGTGACATTTATTCCTTTATTCTAATTCAGTTTTTATTTAATTTTACTCAACAAACTCTCTGTTTAGTCTGTTTTTGAGAAGGTCAAAACTTTGGCCTTCAGCATATTGTTTCAGAAATGCAATATTTACAGATTGAAAATTAAGCTTCATTTGATTGGTTTTATTTTGTTTAAGTTTCTTAAAAATAAATATCACTGTTTGTAAAATGAAATTTGATTATTAGGTTTTTAAAGGGGGTGAATGACCTTTAAAATTCCACGTTTGAATCCGATTCAGTCAGATGGTCAGTTTTCTCCCAGATGGTTCATCTTACCCACTGACTTGGGTCAATTTACCCCTAATCTGGGGTAAATTGAGCCACAGGAATGCTTTTTTAGAAGCCATAACTTTAGAACCCTTTGTCATACATATTCTGATATATTTAAACAATTGAAAAAATCTAAAGTAATTTTAGAATGTTTTCTTTGTCTTTCTGCCTCATTTTCCCTTATCTTGAGGACCACATAAGTAAAAAAAAATGGCTCATCTTACTCCACTCTACCCTACATGTAAAAACAGGAGCTCATAGGGCTGTAATATTATGACAACAAAAATCAATGATCAATGATAATAATGATTATTAATGTTGATGTAGAAAATATCAATTTCATTGTCTACTTTAGTCTAGTCTGGTGCAAGTTATGCAAAAACTCCCATAATAATCGCTGAAGCTTTATGGATTTATGGTGCATTTTTGTTTATTTTGGTGGCATTTTTGCCACAAGCCCTTGTTAAATTCCAACCGTGATGATATTGTTACTGCTTCAGATGTGATTGATTGTATTTACCTAAAAGACAAATTACAAAATGACTCTAATTTGAAAGCTTCTGTTTCAATGGAAGCAATAACATCAGACATTTACTTATTCGACTGGTCACAGAAAAAAGTGCAGAATCTTAAATATCATGTTTTTAACTTAAAATGTGTAAAAATCCTAAAACTTTGTTTGTATCAAGTTTTAAATTACATTTTATATCCCAGATTTCCAATGCGGTCTCAGACTTTTGTACCCTGTAGAATTGTATGTAATAAAGTTTAGATCAAGTATTTCCTTCAAAAGATTCATTCAGAATTTCTCTTTTATTCTTGCAGTCAAAGTCTGGCTTATCGTCATAAAACACAGAGGACCAGAGCTGCTACAAGGGATGTGTGTGGAACAAGAAAATGAAGAGCTGCAGTGGCCAAGCACCAGGGAAATTAGCATGGAAGCTGTGAGAGTAATAAATCATGAAATCCTGCGGTGGACTGATGGGATGAGGATATTCTGTGTGAGTGGAGAGCAGTATAGTGACACATATCAGTTCTGGAGAAGCCAGAGGGAAAAAAAACTGCTAGAATGGTGAGGTGACACAGATTTTCCTCTCTAATGGTTTCTAATGATGTGATTCAAAGCAGCTGAGTGAGTGGAGGGGAGAGAGATACTCCACTGCTGTAATCTCAAAAGTGACTATGTCTAAACAGTGCACATATGATATGCGGTTTCAGAGTATGTGATATTCAGTGAAGTCTGCAGGTGTGGATTACAAATACATTACCAGATATCTATAGCTGATTGTGTTGCAGAGAAGCATACTTGACATGGGAATTGGTCACCAAAAAATGAAAATTTGCTGGAGATTTAGCATTCCGTCACTTGCTCAGTGGATCAACTGAAGTGAATGGGTGCCATCAGAATGAGAGTCCAAACATCTGAAAACATCACAATAATCCATAAGCAATGAAAGTAACCCACAAACTGTTTGTTTGTAAGAACAAATCCATCATTAAAGTGGTCATCGGATGCAAAGTTCACTTTTACATGTGTTTACATTAATGTGTGTTGGCAGCATATGTACACATCTATCCTATAATGATAAAAATCCATGCAGTGGTTTTTAATTAATCTGTAAAAATATCGCCTTTTTTAATTTCGCCATTCTCAGATGCCTGTTGGTGTGGTGTCACACCGACAGAGGCCGCTCCCACGATAGTTGATTGACATGAGCGTCTCACCTCAGATCAGCTATAACAGTCCGACCTCTGAGAATTTTGAACCAAAGTATTTTATAGACTTTTCATTAAGACCCTAAAGAATCATATCAACTCCGATGACTCCTTTAAGACATTTTTAATGTCAAACAATTGCTTCCAGCTAAAAATATGATTCCTCTGTCCATAATGGTGCTTACTCCAGTGAAAAAGTTGTCTTGTCTGAATCAGGAGAAAAATATGCACAGATCAAGCATTGTTTACAAGCAAAAAAAAGAGTTCTCTCTCTGTTGAGTGAGAAGACAACAATGGATAGACTTTTTCACTGAAAAAAGCAATATTATGGATTATGGATTTATATTTTAGCCGGAAGCAATGGTTTAAAGTAAAAATGATGCATTTTTTTCTTACAAACACAGTTTTTTGCCTCATAATACATTATCTGATGGACTGGAGTCATGTGGATTTCTTGTGTATTATTGTGATGTTTTTATCAGCTGTTTGGACTCATTCTGACGGCACCCATTCACTGCAGTGGATCCACTGGTGAGCGAGTGATGTACAGTAATGCTGAATTTCTCCAAATCTGGTCTAATGAAGAAACAAGCTCATCTACATCTTGGATTGCCTGAGAATGAGTAATATTTTTTTTTTCCAATCGAATTTTCATTTTTTAGGATGAAGTATCCCTATAATGTTGCCGTTTTATTCTAGGTAATGAAAAACAGAGTGTATGCGTGTGTGCATATGTCAAATAACTCACTTTAATAATACATATCTTTAATAATACATATCTAATGAAAAGATATGATAAAATACTTTTAATTCTAAAATAGTCAACTTTATCTTCCAGAGCTGAACATATTCTTGTACCACAAGACTATAAAATAATTTTATATACAGTCTTGAAGTCTCTTAAAAAGGTTTCCTGAAGCATTTTGATCTATTCTAACAAAGCATCATAAAACAATACAGGTCTTAAATGTTTCATTTTCCACTCCCAACATTATAGAAACCTGTGAGAAAATTAGCTGACGAGGTTTTAATCTGCCATGACTCTCTCCAGATCAGACTGAATACAGTTATTTCTTTCAAGCAAAAAATTTTATTGCCTCTTATGAGATTTGAACTTATCAAGAAGTTTAATCAGAAGATAAATGTGTGTGTAGATAAGGGTGATTATTTGCGGATTTTTGTAATATTGAGCTGTTGGACTTGTACAGCCAGTCAGATAGGGAACCTGTATTAAGGCATTAAATCGTACCCCACACCAAGATGCAGTTTGGCTATAGGTGACAAAACAGCACATTTTATCAGCAAAAGCAGCCAGCACATTATGTGAAGTGACCTTCACACTACTGGTGAGCTATATCAGCTCAGCGATGAGTAATGGGGCTTGAGTGCATCCAATCACAACATTGCATTATTAATACAGAATCTCTCCACTGGCAAAATAGCCTTGGATTCACATCCTCCCACTAACCATGCCAACACACACACACACACACACTCACCCCGAACACATGCTGTGCTCGCTTTCGTTCTTTTTCGATCTTTTTCACTTTTTGATATATATATATATATATATGTGACCCTGGACCACAAAAACAGTCTTAAGTAGCACATATATTTGAAGCAATAGCCAAAAATACACTGAATGGGTCTAAATTTTCGATTTTTCTTTTATGCCAAAAATCATTAGGATATTGAGTATGGATCATGTTCCGTGAAGATATTTTGTAAATTTTCTACCATAAATAATGAAATAAATCAAATGTCTTTACTGTCATTTTTGACCAGTTTAATGCTTCCTTGCTGAATAAAAGCATCAATTTCTTCTTTTTTAATCATATATAAGATAAAAAATAAAATCTTATACAGAAATATTTATAATTGTGTGTACAAATAAATCCAATATTTTGCTACATACAACACATAAAGAAACAGATTCCAAACCTGTAAATGTCACGTAATATATCTATTAAATATTTTATATTTTTAATGAAATACTCCATAAATATTAAACATATTATAAATATAAAAAATACACTATACTATTTAAAATTAACTAGTGCAGGCAACATATAAGGTTATATAAAAATGATAATATGTAATGAAAATTTTTGATGAAATTTTTAATTGTAAGTTAAAATCTTTATAGAAAATAGTCAATGTGCCATACTAATAGGCACTGAGTGATTACCATATTCATGTACTATGGTTTCTAAGAATGCATGGAACAAAAATATATGTCATTACCATACCATATCCCCAAGAAGTTTTGTTGCTTTTTTTGTAAGAAGTTTTGCAGAAGCTGAAGTTTTGAAGTCTCTATGAATGTAATCCTATCGGTATTCCAGGGAGCTTGGTGGGCAAGCGTTCTTGATCATGGCTTATATGCAGGGTGAGGGTGATCCATCAGATTCCCTGTGAGGCAGAACCAGCGTCCTGCATCTGAGATTTACTGCTGCTAAGAGCCTGTGGTTAGAACTGAACCGAAACGTGAAGGGAAATGGTTAGGAGACTCAGCAAAAGCAGCATTCTGGACATTATATGATTTTTAAAGTTATAGTGAATATAATAGTCTTTCACAATGTGTAGATTGTGTCTTGTTGTGTGAGCAGTAATAATCCCTTTACAATAAGAATTTTGTTAAAAGAAAGACATTTGTTAAAGGAGAAGTTCACCCAAATGAAAATTTGCTGAAAATGTGCTCACCGTCAGGCCATCCGAGATGTTTCTTCGTCTGAAAATATTTGTAGAAATTTAGCATTTGCTCACCAATGGATCATCTGTAGTGAATGGGTGCCGTCAGATTGAGAGTCCAAACAGCTGATAAAAAATCCACACAACTCCATTCCTTTAATTAACATCTTGTGAAGTGAAAAGCTGCACGTTTGTAATACACAAATCTATTATTAAGACATTTTTAACTGCGAGCAGTTGCTTCTGGCTAAAATCTGAGTCCTCTATCCATAATATTGCTTCGGAAGGGCAGTACTAAATGGAAAAAATATGATATTTACGCAAAATAACATGGCTGTGGATCAGGTAACATGCATTTTGTTTGATCCCTCTTATTTTGGTAAAATAATTAACATTTTGCAGATTCTGCAAGGTGTTTGTAAACTTTTGACTTCAACTGTATGCCAGTGGATTTGGATGTAAAGAAGTACGAAAAGTGAACTATGTGGTCAGGAGCGGTCAAATAAAAACAGCACCCATTCACTGCAGAGGATCGATTTGTGAGCAGATCTGTTCAGATGAAGAAGCAAACTCATCTACATCTTGAATGGCCTGAGTGTGAGTAAATTTTCATTTTCGGGAAAACTATTTCTTTAATGCATTAACTAACATTAACAAATGAGACCTTATTGTAAAGTGTTACTAACATAAGGCATCACAGTAGATAATAGTGTTGTATGGAGTCTTTGTCCTCTCTCAGAAGTAGATAATGTTCGCAAAGTAAATGAAAAGCTCTAAATAATAACCGTAAGAAGCTGCAATGTTGAGATTAGGGTAAAAAGCAGCCCATTTTCAATCCTGGGACTGTCTGAAGTCTTTCTGGTATTAACCTGTCTGGCTCAAATTCCAGATAATTGTAACAAGAAGAGCACAAAAAGCTCAATCAATCTCCCATTGATTGGTAAAGCAGCGAATAAATGGAGCAAAAGGCTAATCAGATGGTAAGCCCCTGAAAGAAGCCTCTGTCTGTTTTTTTGTGCTCCTTCTTTGCATTTACTGGCAGACCAGAGAGTGAGACTGACATGACAAACATTCAGGATGGCCTGTTGTGTAAGTGTCACTTTGCATCAAAGACGGGAGAAAATGAGCTACCCAAACTTCATAGACAGGTTTTTTGCACAAGCAGTTGGATTGTGGTGATTGTGTGTCCCCTGATGGTCACAGCCGGAACTGCACAACAATGGAAATTTGCTAAAAATAAATATATTCAATCTCAGGCCATCAGTATTGTAGATACGTTTGTTTCTTTATTTTCTGAGAAATTTAGCATTACATCACTATGTCTTCTCTCATTAAAATCCACCATCATATTTACTGATTTGGAATGTTTTTGCTTTTAAAAAGTGCTTGATGTGTGCATATTTCTCTCTTGATTCAGACATTTTCACTGGAGAAAGCAATGTTATGGGAAATGGTTTAAAGTTAAAAATGTCTTAGTGAAGCATTAGTTTATTATAAACAAGCAGGTTTTCACTTCCCAAAACGTTAGTTGGTGGACTGGAGACTTGATGTTGGATACTGAACATTTGTGGACAAGGATGTAGGTTTGATTTTGGCATTGGTGGGGACAAAACGGCAGTCATTTAACTGTTTGAACAAAATTATTTCTAGGGACAATTGAGTAGTCACTAGATATTGGTTAGGGACGTGTCATAGCATCCCTACTAAATTCTACACCCTTGAAAATTATAACAAGTGATGTCCGACTTTGGAAACTATAGTTATCTCTTTAAATATGAAGAGGGCAAGCAAACAGATTAAAAAGTTCCTCCAAATCTCACAAAAAGCTTATGGATGTAATTATAAATCAGATATTGATGAAGATGTCATTTACGTATTTGGCCATGTACCCACAGAGATATTTTGGTCAGAATTTTTTAATGTTCCATCTCATTTTGTGTTATAAATATGTTTTCTTCGAATTGTTTGACTAGCTTGTTTCCTGCTAGCTAAATTTCACATACATAAACAAAAATCTGTCTCTAACCCTGGTGAAAAAACCAGCATATGCTCGTAGGTATGTTTTGATGCTGGTTTAAGTTGGTGCTTAGCTGGTTTATGCTGGTGCTTAGCTGGTTTATGCTGGTCCTTTGCTGTTTTTTGCTGGTCCTTTGCTGGTTTATGCTGGTCATGTTGCTGGTCAAGGACCAGCATAAACCAGCTAAGGACCAGCATAAACCAGCAAAGGACCATCTTAAACCAGCACCAAAACATACCTAGCCAGCATCCCAGCACCAAAACATACCTACCAGCATATGCTGTTTTTTTCACCAGGGAAACCTCGTGAAAACTATCCAAAGTTCTGTTAATCCCGAAGCAGTGGAAACTGCATCTCTATATTCATCCTATATCTCCACTTATGGTGGAAAAAAAAAAAACATATTTCCATTACAAAGATAACATTCAACACAAATCTACGAATCCACTCGATTAAAATGCACTCAAAATGCATGTTAGATAGAAACACTGAGTTAAGATCGAGTTTGTAGCTAAATTCACATTTTAGTTACTTTGACCACTGCTAATCAGTTGATGAGAGTTTAATAGGAAACCAGATGAAAACATCCAGTCATCTCATACCATTGGAGTGAAAATGTAATAAATATTTGAGAAGTTATTGTTGTATCTGATTGTGTAGTCTATATAGAGTGACATTCAATGTAAAAAGAGCAAATGGGAGATGGAGATGAACACACAACAGCATAACAACAAAGTTAATCAAATTCAGTAATACCAATAATGCTGTTTTCTCAATATGTCCTAAGTTATAATTTCACAGGCAGTACAGTTGTACTGTTGCAAATGATGTAGCAAAACAAAACTGCACATAAGCAAATGTATAACCATATTTGCTCTTAGTAATGCTTTGCAATAGAAGATTTGCATTTGCAAATAAAAAGCAGAATGTCACTGAAACTAGCCCCAGGCATCTTGCTCACAAATCACATGGGCGCATTGCGCTTTACAAGCTTTGTTGATTACTTAGAAATCATTTATTGCGAAGTTAGATCATTGTTGAAGCCCTTGGGCAAGTCAAGTGCCACGTTATTATGTGAGGAACAGCATTACAGTATCTTGCTTATTGCTCACATTCATCTGCTTGTTTGAGCAAATCTGGGCTATTTTCATTGCAGACTTTGCTTCTTAAGCTCTTTAGAAACTACAGGGATTGCAATGATAGATACTTAAGAAGAAGTGATTTCATGGGGCAATCAAAAAGATAGAGTTAATGAGTGTTAATGACTAATTATTGAACTTACAGCAGTCCCTCATCTCTATTTTGGTTACAGGCCCAAATATCAGGAAAATACAAAGGCATTTCACTAGATGGCAGCAAATTTCCACAAAAAGGCAAACCAATGCTTGGCATATTTCATAAATTCAGTTTTGGAATAATCTTGGGGCAATACGGAACTGAAATATTAAAATAGTATTTATTTATTTATTGTAAAATGTTTACCAATATTATTATTAGTATTTAAAATTAAGACATTACTTATAATCAATTATCAGTAATATTTTTATCTTTTTTTTTTTTTTCTTTTATGCCTGTGCTTTTTACATGTGTTTACCAAATGCATTACATATACTTTTAAGTCTAACATCTGTTAATAATTTCCCATTATGTGGTCGGTTATATATTAAATTATATATTGCTTGTGTTTAAAATCTTAAAAACGTATTAAACTGAAAAACATTTGGTGAAGAAACAAATTCACAAACAATTACAACGAAACAGCAAGTAACACGTTGAATTAAATGTGAAATATAAAAGAAAAATAGTGTTAAAATAGTAAACAATTAAAAGCAAATAAAGTAAATTGAAGTTTGTATGAATTTGCTCTGGTTCTGATCTTCACATTCTCTGCTCAGTATATTTGAGCAGTGAATTTTTGCTTAAATTATCAGTGATGTTTGCAGAACTCATGCAAACAGATGCTGCAGTGGTTGCATAGATTGCCCAGGAATTAAAATGGATTTACTGTCATGATTTGGGATTGCGGTGGAGCCGTCATTTACATGTCATCTGGTTAATCAGCTGACTCGAGAGTAATTTTGAGTCTAACACAGAAAGCAGATGTGAGTCACGGTAGAAGGTAGAGTGAAACCATGTAATATACCTACTCAGGCTTTAATCCAAAGCTCATCTTTGAATTAAGCATCTTTCTCATGCTTCATTTGCAATCTACTATATGTCACATTTGCACAACAGCTGCATGGGTTGCTATAAATAGAGAAATGTAGGTATAATAGAGCCCTGGTTGTGTTCACATTCATATGCGGGATGTTTGTTGTTATTTGCCCTTGTGTTACAGCCTTTTGAATGGGTTTGCCTGATAATATTTTATATGCAATAGCAATTTATTCCTGGCTTTGTTCTCATGAAGGCTTTCTTTATTGTGTTGATCATTTGAAAGCTGTGAAAGCTTTTCAGATGCCTGTGTTAAAATTCACTGCTTGATTAGCTCAACTATTTAGAGAATCGTTAATTATTTGTCCATTATAAAAAGACAAATTAATGTTACTTTTGAATCATTAATGGAGTTTGCTAAGGCAAGAATAATTATTGTGGCATAGTGGTTTGAACAAATACGTAACCCTGAATATTAAAATTTGATGCATAATTTGTTGATTAAGTTGATATGTCAAACTGTACCAAAGACTGTACTATTAATTTTCTAAGTGGTCACACTCATAATATTCACCTGAAGGATGATTTATAAAATGTATTATTATTATTATTATTATTATTTTTATATTTAATTTTTTTTTTAATTAACTTTTAAATTAATAAATACTGTAACAGTAAATGCAACTTATTGAATTCATGCATTTTTTTATTGTATTGTATTTTTTTTTGTTTGTTTTATTTCTTTTATTTTAGCTTCAATTTTGTTTCCGTTTTTGTTATTAGTATTACTGAAATACCACTGATATATATACAATAATGTTCCATTTGTTAATATTAGTTAATTAGTTAACAGTTAACTAATCCAGCCATACAAGTTACACTTGAAATAACAATGTGAAATATTTCTAAAGTATTAACGTATTGATTAATTTTAGTTCAAATTAATTTCAGTGTCTATTAATAAATTGTAAATAATCAAATAAAATTTGTTAATTTTAATTAATATTATTTAATCAACCTGAGTTAACAGTGAACAACTGTATTTTTAATTATCATTTTATTTATTATTACTTGTTATATTTAATTTAATTTATTTTTAATATATAATAAATACTGTAACAAATGTATTACTTATTGTTAATGTTAGGCAATGCATTTTTTGTTTTATTTTATTTTAGCTTTACTTTGTTTCAGTTTTTGTTATTATAGTACTGCTGAAATACCACTGAAATATTTTTTTTTACTAGTTATATATAGTTAACAATATTAGTTAACATTAGTTAACATGAACTAACAATGACAAATATTTCTTAAGTATTGATTAATTTCAGTTAAATTATTTTCAACGTCTTTTATTAAATTGTAAAAATCCAATCAACTTTGTTAATAATGTTATTTAATATTTAATAACAGTGAACAATTATATTTTTAATTACAATTTTATTTATTATTGTGTATTATATTTTTAGTAAATAATAAAAATTGTAACAAATATATTACTTATTGTTAGTTAATGTTAAGCAATGCATTTAATGCAATTTATTGTATTTATGCATTTTTTTTATTTTATTTGATGTATTTTATTTTAGCTTTCATTTTATTTAAGTTTTTATTTGTTATTATAGTACTACTGAAATAACACCATATATGTACACATAATCAATATATACATATAGAACTTTTTAATAGTTTTTACAGTAGTAAACAATCCTGAGACTTAGAAAGAAGATATTTTAGCAATAGAAAGCATTTCTGGTAAGCTTTCTTGACTCTGGCCTGTAAAAAGTCACCTAGCAACCGTTCAGAACACCCTAACAACCGCATAGAAAAGCACTTAAACCACTCAGCACCTAATGCACTTAAATAAGTTTCTTATTTTCCAGCCATACAAAGTGTGAGTGCCCTTAACATAATCCACAGCTTGCTAAATTTATCCTGTGACTCTGATGAACCATTCCTCAAGCCGCATTAATCACTTCCTAGTCCCAGAATCCCAATTATGATCAGTCGGTGCCTCAGACTCTCCATTAACCTCTCTGTTATTACTCCGCACCTTACAGCCAAAAGAGCCCCGCTAAAGGCCAAACTGTTCATCCTGCAAAGCTCACTGGGCGAACAAAATCCAACAGTTAGTTTCCCGCTGTAATGTTTGGAGTGTTCTTCCTGTAATAAGGAGTTTCTGTAATCATTTTCTTACTTTTAGAGAGTGTGCATGGCCTTTTTGAGGGCTCTTCACTCTGAATCAGGTGGCATTTTAACTGCTGGGCTTAGCATAGTGCAGTTTACAAGGACCTTACACAGCACTTTGTCACTGACACTGCTTACACCTGGTATAAACATGAGTTTGGGTTATCTGGCCTTGGGTGATGAATTGTACAGTGCTAAATAGAAAAAAAGAGGAGCAAAATGTTGTGTGGTCATTTATTGAAGGTAGTTAAAAACTTGTTCCAACATCGCATTTGTAGTGTAAATGCTAATCCATGCTAATGCATCTTAGACAAAGGCAAATAACTGTTTGTTCACATTTCAGGCAATCCTTAAGCTTAAAATAGAGGACTTTAAACTTTTTACAGAAATGCTGTAAAAGTAAAATGATCATCTGAAAAAAAATGGCTTAACTGAATGTCTTCAGTTCTCAAATAACTACACTGTAAAAAACAATTTGTTGAGTCAACTTAAAATAATTTGTTACCTGGCTGCCTTAAAGTGCTAAGTGACAACTTAGATATTTGAGTTGATTCAATTAAAAATTTTAATGCAGCTGGGTTACTTACCCAGGTTTTAGGTTTAACAAACACAAATACCTAAGTTGTTACTTAGTACAACTTAACATTTCAAATTGACTAAACTTATTTGAGTTGACTGAACTTAAAATTTTAAGGCAGCTGGGTTATTTACCCAGCTTTTAAGTTTAACAAACACAAATATCTAAGTTGTTACCTAGTACAACTTAACATTTCAAGTTGACTTTACTTATTTAAGTTGACTAAACTTAAAATGTTAAGGCAGCAGGGTAACAAATTATTATTATTATTATTGTAATTTTAAGTTATATTTTTGGGCTTTTTGTTACTTTTTTATTGAGACAGGACAGTGGGGAGATGACAGGAAAGTATTGGGTAGAGAGAGGGGAGCAGGATCGGCACAGGACCTCGAGAAGGGAATTGAACTCGGGTCGCCGTGAGCACTAACCACAAGGCTATCGGCGCCGACGGGTAACAAATTATTTTAAGCTGACTCAACAAATTTTTTTTTTTACAGTGTATGAACTCTCCACTTAAAATGTTTTATTTATTGTAATTATTTTAATTTAATTTTATTCATTTATTTATTTTGTCACATATACTACCATTCAAAAGTTTAGAGATTTTTTTTTTTTTTTTTTTTTTTTTGAAAGAAAGAAACTTCTTGTGTTTCTTCTGAAGGTATTTTATATTTTATTTGATCAAAAATACAGAAAAAAACAGTAATATTGTTAAATATTATTTAAATTTAAAATAACTGTTTCTATTATGATACATATTAAAATGTAATTTATTCCTGTGATGCAAAGCTGAATTTTCAGCATCATTACTCCAGTCTTCAGTATCACATGATCCTTGATTCTAATAAGAAACATTTCCTATTATTATCAGTGTTAAAAAACAGTTGTACTTAATATTTTGTGGAAACCACAATACATAATTGTTTCAAGATTCCTTGATGAATAGAAAGTTCAGAAGAAGGGCATTTATTTCAAATAACCTTTTGTAACATTATAAATGTCTTTACTGTCACTTTTGACCAATTTAATCCATCCTTGCTGAATAAAAGTAGCTATTTTTTGTATAATCGTAGATAAAAATCTATACAGACAAAAATTTATAATTTTGTGTGCAAATAATGCAGTATTTTCTTAGATATATTTATTTTCAGGTTAATAAAAGTATTACTGCCTTTCAGATTGAATCAGAACTGGTCATAAGAAGTCCACTTCTAGAACAAAAAATTACAGATAATGTACTCACCCCCTTGTCATCCAAGATGTTCATGTCTTTCTTTCTTCAGCCGTAAAGAAAATATGTTTTTTGAGGAAAACATTTCAGCATTTTTCTCCATATAATGGACTGGTATCGTGCCCCGTTTTTGAACTTCCAAAATGCAGTTTAAATCCTAAATGTGGTTGTAAATGATCCCAGTTGAGGAAGAAGGGTCTTATCTAGCAACACAATCGGTTATTTTCATTTAAAAAAATACAATTAAAATACTTTTTTTAATCTCAAATGCTTGTCTTGTCTGGCTCTCCCTGAACTGTGTATTCTGGCTAAAGACAGTTAGGGTATGTCGAAAAACTCCTATCGTATTTTCTCCCTCAACTTCAGAAATCATTTCAAAATCATCCTACATCACTGCAGAAGTACCGACCCAGTCTTTGCAAAGTGAACATGCAAAGAAGATCAAACACCCTCAACAAAAAAGGTAAAACAGTGTTATAGGACAATTTTGAAGTTAAGGGAGAACATGAGATGGGAATTTTTCGACATACCCTAACTGTCATGAACCGGAACAAAAACAGTTCAGGCAGAGCAAGACGAGACGAGCGTTTGACATTAAAAAGTATATAATTTGTATTATTTTTATAAAAATAACCAATCGTTTCACTAGATTAGACCCTTCTTCCTTGGCTGAGATCGTTTACAACCGTATTTGGGATCGTTTGAAGCCGCATTTAAACTGCCTTTTGGAAGTTCAAAATCGGGGCACCATATCAGTCCACTATATGGAGAAAAATACTGAAATGTT
Organism: Labeo rohita; assembly: GCF_022985175.1. Taxonomy (NCBI): domain Eukaryota; kingdom Metazoa; phylum Chordata; class Actinopteri; order Cypriniformes; family Cyprinidae; genus Labeo; species Labeo rohita. The sequence goes on from NC_066888.1 coordinate 26,647,740, forward strand.
TCCCTCAAACAAAAACATAATTTCTTTACGGCTGAAGAAAGAAAGACATGAACATCTTGGATGACAAGGGGGTGAGTACATTATGTGTCAGTTTTTGTTCTGGAAGTGGACTTATTTCAGCCTTGTTTTCTTTTACGCTACAACTGGTGATTACTCATTCACTCTTCTACTGCAAATTTCCTACAGTGCTCGAGGACGAGCACGTGTCCAAAGCAGCCGAACACTTCTGTATACAGTCCTGTCAACAAGTGCACCACCTGAGGGCCAATGTGACTGTTTTTTTTCTAATCTTTCCAGGTCACGCTCAGCCAGTCATAGCCTTAAACCTTCAGAGGAACACACTTTAATGTTCCTACTATTCCTACCTAACCTATTTATGGTTTATTATTAAAGCCATTCATTGTTTTCAAAATGTGCAATCCTTTGTCTAAAAGTAACTACCAATAATGTAAATGGTCATTTCTGAAAATTCATCTTTTTACTCAAAATATTATATAGTTATTATATTTAAAGAAGGTACTAAATGTAACTAATTAAGCTCAAACACAAAAGTTCACATTTGTCAGTGCCTCCAATCAGCTGTAAAAACAGCAAAATTGGAGATGGAAACTTGTGCCAGAGGGAGGTCATGTCTCTTTGAGGACAGGACTAATTGAATGGACTAATGTCAGAGCCCAATGTGAGATCTCAGCAGACACTGAAATGAATAGTGCAATTTCTCTTGTGCCTCAGGGAGAGCTGCTCAATGAGGGTCATTTTCCACCGTTCAGCTGATGCAGGTTAAAATCATTGTTATTCCTGAGATGTCCAGATCAGCTTTTTGGATAATTTTACCACTTTTAACAAGCCAGAGGAACATACTGTGGATTGATTCTAATGAATTGAACAGGTACATTTTGGGGTTTTTAAGTGATGTCAGTGATTTTTTTTTTCAAGCTCATTTATGTTATGCTTGTAATGTGTATATATATACATGCATGTATGTATATAATATTGTATGTATGTACAGTGGGTACGGAAAGTATTCAGACCCCGTTAAATTTTTCACTCTTTGTTATATTGCTGCCATTTGCTAAAATCATTTAAGTTCTTTTTTTTTCCTCATTAATGTACACACAGCACCCCATATTGACAGAAAAACACAGAATTGTTGACATTTTTGCAGATTTATTAAAAAAGAAAAACTGAAATATCACATGGTCCTAAGTATTCAGACCCTTTGCTGTGACACTCATATATTTAACTCAGGTGCTGTCCATTTCTTCTGATCATCCTTGAGATGGTTCTACACCTTCATTTGAGTCCAGCTGTGTTTGATTATACTGATTGGACTAGATTAGGAAACCCACACACCTGTCTATATAAGACCTTACAGCTCACAGTGCATGTCAGAGCAAATGAGAATCATGAGGTCAAAGGAACTGCCTGAAGAGCTCAGAGACAGAATTGTGGCAAGGCACAGATCTGGCCAAGATTACAAAAAAATTTCTGCTGCACTTAAGGTTCCTAAGAGCACAGTGGCCTCCATAATCCTTAAATGGAAGACGTTTGGGACGACCAGAACCCTTCCTAGAGCTGGCCAGCCAGCCAAACTGAGCTATCGGGGGAGAAGAGCCTTGGTGAGAGAGGTAAAGAAGAACCCAAAGATCACTGTGGCTGAGCTCCAGAGATGCAGTCGGGAGATGGGAGAAAGTTGTAGAAAGTCAACCATCACTGCAGCCCTCCACCAGTCGGGGCTTTATGGCAGCCCACATGGAGTTTGCTAAAAAACACCTGAAGGACTCCAAGATGGTGAGAAATAAGATTCTCTGGTCTGATGAGACCAAGATAGAACTTTTTGGCCTTAATTCTAAGTGTTATGTGTGGAGAAAACCAGGCACTGCTCATCACCTGTCCAATACAGTCCCAACAGTGAAGCATGGTGGTGGCAGCAGTTTCAGCTGCAGGGACAGGACGACTGGTTGCAATCGAGGGAAAGATGAATGTGGCCAAGTACAGGGATATCCTGGACGAAAACCTTCTCCAGAGTGCTCAGGACCTCAGACTGGGCCGAAGGTTTCCTTCCAACAAGACAATGACCCTAAGCATACAGCTAAAATAACGAAGGAGTGGCTTCACAATAACTCCGTGACTGTTCTTGAATGGCCCAGCCAGAGCCCTGACTTAAACCCAATTAAGCATCTCTGGAGAGACCTAAAAATGGCTGTCCACCAACGTTTACCATCCAACCTGACAGAACTGGAGAGGATCTGCAAGGAGGAATGGCAGAGGATCCCCAAATCCAGGTGTGAAAAACTTGTTGCATCTTTCCCAAAAAGACTGTATTAGATCAAAAGGGTGCTTCTACTAAATACTGAGCAAAGGGTCTGAATACTTAGGACCAGGTGATATTTCAGTTTTTCTTTTTTAATAAATCTGCAAAAATGTCAACAATTCTGTGTTTTTCTGTCAATATGGGGTGCTGTGTGTACATTAATTAGGAAAAAAAATGAACTTAAATGATTTTAGCAAATGGCTGCAATATAACAAAGAGTGAAAAATTTAAGGGGGTCTGAATACTTTCTGTACCCACTGTATGTATGAATGTACACTACCAGTCAAAAGTGTCTGAACAGTAAGATTATTAAGTCTCTTTTGCTCACCAAGCCTGCATTTATTTGATCCAAAGTACAGCAAAACAGTAAAAAAAAAATTAAATATTTGTACTATTTAAAATTACTGTTTTTGATTTCAAAATATTTAAAAATGTAATTTATTCCTGTGATTTCAAAGCTGATTTTTAGCATCATTACTCCAGTCACATGATCCTTCAGGAATCATTCTAATATTCTGATTTGCTGCTCAAAAAACATTATTATTATTATTATTATTATTATGTTGAAAACAGCTGAGTAGATTTTTTTTTCAGGTTTCTTTGATGAATAGAAAGTTCAGAAAAACAGCATTTATCTGAAATATAAATATTTTGTAATATTATAAATGTCTTTATCATCACTTTTGATCAATTTAAAGCATCCTTGCTAAATAAAATGATTAATTTTTATCATTCCTTTTCTTTCTTAGTGTATAATGTTACAAAAAGCTTTTTATTTCAGATAAATGCTGATCTGTGGATCTTTCTATTCATCAAAGAATCCTGAAAAAAATGTACTCAGCGGTTTTAAATACTGATAATAAAAATAAAATATGTTTCTTGAACAGCAAATCAGTATATTAGAATGATTTCTGAAGGATCATGTGACACTAAAGACAGGAGTAATGATGCTAAAAATGTAGAATTAATCAAAGGAATAAATACCATTTTAAAATATATTCAAATAGAAAGCAGTTATTTTAAATAGTAAAAATAGTGTAAATGTCATTTTCGTCAAGATAGTAAGCTTAACATTACATGTTCACAATTTATCTTAATTTATATTAATACACATAGTATAAGAACATGAGCTTATGTTGCACGATAGTAAGATCTTTAGTATTCCATTCAGAACTGATCAACATAAACACATTTCTCTAACAGTAAAAACCTCCCTTTGAACTTTGAACATTCTGGCAAAACACTTTCTTTGAAAATAAAGTTTGCATTTTTCAAATTCCCTTCTTATTTTGTAGTTCTCAGATGCTGACTTAATGCTTTGTGTCTCTGGAGACTCATCAGAGTTGCATTGGGATGCAGAGCAAAGCTCCAGCACTTGCCTTTAAGCAGAGGAGAGCCTGTCACCCTATCACCCCACTGTTTGATGCCGTGCCAAGAGGAATCACGTGGACAGAACGCCAAGCACGAATGAAACATGAATATGTATGACTTAATCCAACCACCGCATGTCTGTGCATCTGTGTGAAGCGATTTAAAGTTCTTCACCCTTGTAGCCGCTTACTTTTTGCATACTTTATTATTAAATTTGCATATTTTATTGCGTAAATAACTGTAAATCAGCAGTTATCTGTCTGATACATCCGAATTCTACGTGTATTTGCAGAACTGCCAGATTCCAGCTGAAATCGGACTTCATATTGGATTTCTTTTTCCAGGTTTGGCCTCATCGAAGTACGCTAAACCTCACACAGATTGCATTACTCGAGTATAAAGAGAAACGTTGTGGCCCGCTGTGCACGGACAGCACTGACATCATGCATGATGTGTACTTTAAATCAGCATTATAAAATACACAGATTAAGCCTCTCATGAGACTAACCCCTCTCTCTTCCCCTGCTGTTTCACTTTTATAAATCCTAAAGCTCAACAAAACATATCATGTGATTCTAAAAGTATTCAAATGCCACTTTTGAATGAACACTAATACTTCCAAATGCAAATAAACATTATGCATGTTCGGTGGTGCAGAAATGGAATCCATACAGTATGTTGAAAGAAATGGAAAAAAAAATCATTGCAAGTCACCAGGGGGTGTTTTTTAAAGCAAGCAGAAATTTAGCAAGCAAAAACAGCTTAACCCTGTAAAGCCTGCCGTATGATGTGATAGTCAGAAAAATCATATATTCATTGAATTCATATTCAAATCATGTATCAAAATCAAATCAATTGTCAATCATTAGTCAATTAGTCAAGTGTCTACACTGGCCACACAGCACTGCAACAGCTAAATTGTTTGCTGATTGCACCTGTAATTATATTTTAAGGTGTATTCTCATAAGCATTATAGATGGTTAGTGTTTCTGGTGTAGAACCAAACTTTATCTTAATTTAATGCTGTATATTGAGCAGCGGACGATGACTACAGGTTCATTATCGCTATATAACGTATGAGAAGAATAACAATGTGCAGTAAACAAACTATTTGCAGTATAAACTAGTATCTTCATATTCAAAATAATACATTAAAAAAATATGGTAAGACACACCAGTTTGCAATATCAAGCAGCACAAAGTTTTGACACCCAGTTGGCTCTCAAAACTAAAGCCAATTGCATTTCGAGGCAATCAGGGGTGTAAAATACACATTTTTTGGTGGGGTTTCCCTGGTACATTTCACATTCCAAGGGATAAATATGACATTACTGGGGTCGCTTCAACACGCGGACATGAAAAACAACCCGCGGCAACAGTGTTAAAGCGGTGATTTCACTTTATTAACTTTAGTTAGTGTATAATGTTGCTGTTCGAGCATAAGCAATATCTGCAAAGTTACGACACTGAAAGTTCAATGCAAGTGGAAATATTCTTTTAAAATTCTGGCAGTTTAATGCCTACAAAAACAGCTCGTAGGGACTACAACAAGCTACTTCCCGAGTTGGTGACATCACAAACCCAGACATTTACATAAACCCCGCCCCTGGGAGCATGCAACAGAGGAAAAGAGGAAAAACTCCTCTAATACCCCCATAGCTGTTATAAATTCACTGTAAACCACGGCTTCACAGGGCTTATTGCTTTTATAAAATGGTTATTCCATATACGTAGTAAAGTTTTACAAAATAAAAGGGAGCAAATAAAGTGTAGTGATATTAATAAAAACATTTTACTTCCACCAAACAATGCAGTTCCTGAGAAAAGGTTGTGGTTGCAACAAAGTGGTTGCCGAGCAACACACAGATGTAAACAAAGGTGTATGTTTGTAGAGTAAGTTACAACAGTTTTGAACGCGGCTCAACCGATCAGAATCAAGGACCAGAACTATCGGTTTTATAATCTGTCTTCTAACAATTCTAATGGATTCACCAGTTTCAAAATCAGTGTTTAAAGCAGAGGTTCTTAATCCTGTTCCTCGCGTCCCCCTGTTCTGCACATGCTCTGCATCTCTCTCTCTCTCTCCCACACCGTTCAAGCCCCTCTGCCCCTTTGAGCTCTGACGCTAAAGTGCCCTTTTGGTCCGGTCTAGGTGCACTGGGTTTGCAATTTCTGCCAAGGGGGAAACGCCCTTCATGTTGTTTCATAAAAGTATGAGACAACATCAAACATTAAAATACTATTCTGAAACATCCTGTAAGAGCCGTGCTTGCACAGGTTCTAGGCTCAAATTGATAAGCAATATCGACGACGACATTGTTTACAATATAACTGTAGCGTGTGCCGCTGAGGTGAGGGGTGTGACATTTCTACACGTGCACTAGGAGTTTAGCAACTCACAACATATTGGGTCAGCTAACCAATCTGAGCCCATTGTGTGTTTCTGAGGGAGGGGCTTCATAAAACCAGGAAATCATCGGAGCGTTCATAGGAGAAGAGACGTGGTGTAGAATAAAGGTAAATTATGTGCAAAATAATGCTTTTTTTGAAAAAAAAAACAAAGCATTAACATATTTACTGCAAGCCACAAACACAATCAACCCCTTTAAAGTAGGGCAATTCCGCGGGAAAACCACAGACTTGGCAACACTGACTAAGCGACCGTTGCAAATCGACTGTACTTTGCATCAGTACGTCATAAATAGAACGATGCATCAGTGTAATGACGGAGAATTGTCGTGTCGCATTGCGCAGCATCCAGTGTAGATAACATCACTGATTATAATGGGTTATAATCAGTCGCGTTTGGTGCAGTATAGTTGAAGTATATTTGAAATTCTGATGCACTATAATGTAAATCATCTTTATATTGCATAAAATGCATATACATATCAGTAACGTTATATTTCCCACTAATATGTCTTATAAGATATTTAAATGCTTCATTTTATGATCAGATCTGATCAAAACACAATGCAATGCAATACAATGATGATTGAGAGATGAACAAATAAATATTCTTCAAAAGTCTGATGGATCATACTTGATACTCAGATTTTAACAAATTTTGAAAAAAAGATGTTTTTAGAATCATACTAAAAGCCTTTTTACTTGCTAAAAAGTATAAACTTTAGATGACTGAAGGCATATAATAGATTGTGCACAACAGGATTTTCAGTAAAGTATTGATCATATTAATAATTAAAATGCCTTTTAGAGGATATTTGCATATCAGATATAATGCAGTAAGCTTTACATGGTTAAAATAAACTTCTAAAAAGAACAGTACAGCCCATGACATCAGAAGTTGTGTTTCATTACTTTTAGTCGTTTTTTGTTATCTAGAGTACAGCTAATCTTGGCTTAGTGAATTTAATAAGAAGGCTGTAAAAGTTTAAACAACGTTTCTATTATTAATACATTTCAGTCCTTCACTAAACCTTGATGAGCATTGGGCTTAGTATGTTCCTGCATCTTGTACAAGCAGAAATCCACTTCACAGACCACCTGTGTGAGAAATGCATGCCGCACTGAGTGGTAACTGAAGGGCAACCTGCCCTGACAGGACTCCAGGAATCCTGCTTATCTGCTACTTGTATGTATAATTTTCTTCGGGTGCAGCTCTGCAGATGACAGGGAAATAGCCACTCTGCATGATCACATGAGTGTGGAGAGCCTGATGAGCCTTGTGGAGCTCAGCATGAGAACAAGAGTAGCACAGCAGCAGGTGGAGATGATGACAGTACATGAGGTTCCAGAAGCTTCTCAGCCTTTCTAACTAAGAAAAATAGAGCTTAATCAACTTTCTTAAAGGCAATAGGAACACATACAGCTTAAAGGTTAGCGATAGGGTTGAAAAATGTTGCGTAAATAAGATAAATCTACATTTTTTTTTGTTCAAAAACACTTATAACTGGACTTTAGGCAATAAAAATGATAATACCATTCCTTTGAGGGTTCATAAGGTCGCAGTGATGTCTTTTCCAGAAACTTATGAAGTAAAGCACCAGGAAAATTGTTATACTCTACTCTTACTTATCTCTTTCCGCTTGCATTTCAACCTTTCATGGCCAGGCTAAGAGCTTTAGGAAGCCATTGCCTAGCAACTCCGCTCAGCTGAATGTAATGTCCTCTCTACCAAGGACTGTGCTTTAAAAACTCATTTGAATTATAAAATAGACATTTTAAAAGGAAAAATCATGCCATTATATGTGAACAGACCAGTATTGAGCCACATCTTTACAAAATAAAGTAAACAGGCTGTTATATATTATATTAAAGCCTGTGCTAAGAAAAAGTCCATTACAGTGTACAAAGAAATCAGTATGTGCACATCTGTCCTACAGTATAATGATAAAAATCCATGCAGTTGTTTTTAATTAATCTGTAAAAATAATATCCCCATTTTCAAATCGAGCCATTCTCAGATGCCTGTCGGTGTGAAAGGGCTGCTCCCACAATAGTTGATTGACATGAGTGTCTTACCTCAGACCCGCCTTACATCAGCTGTAACAGTCCGACCTCCATTGTTTCGAAGCCGGAGCAGGGATGTAAGTTAGGCAAGAATATCTCAGATTGAGCGATTGAGGTTTTGTGTTGCTGGATGTAATAATGAACATAGTGGTCGTCGTTTACTCCCAACATCTGAGCCGCTGAAGATGCAGTGGATTACATTTGTTTGTGAAGGGAATGCACCTCTCGATCTACATATATCTGTCTGTTCGCATGAATCATTCGTGATCCAGCTTCACATACAGCAGAAGTGAGTATAAGGGTTTTTTCATGAATCTCTGCAATCACCTTTCCTAATAACATGCTAGTTAGCAACTTTCACGGCTAAATGCAGCTAAAGTAAACAAGCTTGTCACTCCACAGAGAGAAGAGAGGGGCGGGGCGAGCAGAGCTCATTTGCATTTAAAGGAGCAATCCATCAGAATGGGTTGATTTTTGCAGAGCTCATTTTGACAAGGTAAAAAGGGTGTTGTTTTACACTACTATTGAGAATTTGTAACCAAAGTATATTATAAACTTTTCATTAAGACCCTAAAGAATCATATCAACTTGTGGAAAACGAGCATCCGATCATACACCTTTTGCACACCTTTAATAATGCATTAGTAAATGCTGAAATTGACATTAACTAAAATTAATAAGTGCTGCAGAAGTATGGTTTTTCCTTAGTTCATGTTAACTAATGAACCTTATTGTAAAGTGTTACCAAAAACAGAAATTTGAAATTACCTTGAAATACAACAAACATTACCTGATATAATGTACAGTATTATATAAGTATATATAATATAAAGTAAAAAAAAAAAAGGTTTTATTTTAGGTAGTTTAACATTTTAGTTTTAATTTTAACATTTAATTTAGTTTTATACACAAAAAAATAGTTTAACACAATCTACTAAAATAATTAAACTAAAATAAAAAAATCATAAACATAAAATAAAAAATGAAATAAAAATGACAAACAAAATTACTAAAACTTTAAACTAAAATTTTAATGAAAACAGAAAATATGAAAATAAAAACTAATTCAGAATATGAATAAAAATGATAATAGCATCTTAATGATACAAATACAATACATATAGTGCAACAATATTGCAATATTTTAATCAATAATTAAGATGAAAGATAGCACCAGTTGCATTTTATAGGAAACATGAGACAGTGAGTCCTTGCTACTCCTCAAAATGTATTTGAAATATAATTTTGTTAGTTTATATATATATTTTAGGGAACATTAATTACATAAATTCAGCATGCTTTTTTCTTTCAAAAGGTTTTAATGTTCAAATGTTGATACAAACTGGCTGAATATCTCTAGTCTTAATGTGAACGACTCTTGTTGAATGGAAGAAAGTGTTGAAAGTGTAGGCCTGAAAGTTAGTGATTTATATGAATCTATTTAATGATTATTTATTCATACAGTATTTGCATCCAAGCACTCTGCCGTCAAATAATCTCTGCGTTTCATTTGCATTTTTTTCTTTATGCACTAGTTTTAATTTGCAGTGAATTATTTCTTTTGCATTTCTCATTTTCCTTTAGATTATGCATTTCTCAGCGTGGTACCTAACTCATTGTAAAAGAGGAGCTAAAGTGTGGCAAGGCAACGTTTTTGCCAGCAATGTGCAGTCAGTCAGATTTAATTGAACCCTGGAGGAAGTTGGACTATAAGAGCTTTTCCATTTGCTTTTTTTGCCAAACATTTGCATAGATTAAGTATAAAAAAAAAACTGAGTATCAAATTAAGTTTCCTTTTTTGTTTTTTAAACCTCTTATTTCTAGAGAGATTTTGCATGTGATAGTTGCCTATCTACAAATGCAACACATTTGGTGTGCCTCTGAGGTGGGTTAATTTAGCATTCTAAATAATAATCTTGGCTCCTGCGAGACTAGCTAACTCCAATACGTGCATAATCAACACCGCAACACAACCAAAACAACGCAGGGGTATTATGTGTCTTGAAACGCAGCCCGATCCATGGGCCGTGCCATGCAAGGCTAGTTGGAGAATAACAATAGCAGGCCGTTTGTCACTTGTCTTTTGTGACAGTACCTGCTCTCCCAGGTGATTCATTCCTTAGACCATATTTTTTAGCCATAACCAGGGGCAAAAATGGCAGAGAGTGATGAAATAGGTTGTGTGGCCTTCATATTTCTACAAACGTTGCAGTTCCTGGGCAATACTGGTTGTACAGCGTATATAAAAATGTCTTAAAGGAATATTTCATCTACATTTGTTGAAAATTGACACCCAGTTCATTGGGGCCAGTTCATTGGAAATGATTTGGAGAAATTTGGCTTTAGGTCACTTGCTCAACAATGGATCCTCTGCAGTGAATGGGTGCCGTCAGAATGAGAGTACAAACAGCTGATAAAAACATCATAATAATCCACAAGTAATCCACATGACTGCAGTCCATCAGCTGTTTGGAATCTCATTGCGACGGCACCCATTGACATGCAGAGGATCCATTGGTGAGCAAGTGACGCAATGCTAAATTTTTCCAAAACTGTTGTAATGAAAAAAACAAACTCCTTTACATCTTGGATGGCCTTAGAGTAAGTAAATATTCATCAAATTTTCATTTTTTAGGTCAACTATTCCTTTAAATAAAACAGCAGTCATACCATGTTAGCATGTTGAGAAATGCTTGTAATATTAGTTTCTGTGTGCGACAAAGTATCCTTTAAGAAAATCGAATTATTATGCACTACTAGTGTGTTCATACGCAGTTATACTAAAGGCCCACATGTATTTTAATTTTTAAAGGTTGATCATTGGCTCATGAATTTCAGGTGCCTCAAGACTTTTTTTACAGACTTTTTTTAATATTCAGCACAATATACTAGGAGAGATTTTTAATAGGTGTTGTTCACAATAGATTGTAAAGAAATACATGAGCAGATTGTAAACATGGCACAAGTGCTAAGCTGTGAATCACAGCTAGCATATTGATGAAAATAGCTAAGAGCTCTTTTCAGACAACCATTTCTTTGTGTTTAATTTCTGTGGAGAGTCTGTTTTCTGTATATTATTATTATTCTTATTAACAACTTAAAAAAAGTTCTTAGTTGTTTAATATTTGTGACCCTGGACCACAAAACCAGTCGTAAGTAGCACAGCTATATTTGTAGCAATAGCCAACAATACATTGTATGGGTCAAAATTACGGATTTTTCTTTTATGCCAAAAGTCATTAGGATATTAAGTAAAGATCATGTTCCATGAAGATACTTTGTAAATTTTCTACCGTAAATATATCAAAACTTAATTTTTGATTAGTAATGTGCATTGCCAAAAATTTCATTTGGACAACTTTAAAGGCGCTTTTCTCAGTATTTTGATATTTTTGCACCCTTAGATTCCAGATTTTCAAATAGTGTTTAAGCCAAACATTGTCCTATCCTAACAAGCTATACATAAATAGATAGCTTATTTATTCAGGTTTCAGATGATGTATACATCTCAATTTAAAAAAATTGACCTTTATGACTTGTTTTGTGGTCTAGGGTCACACTAGAGTATTTTTTTAAATATATATAATTTCTTGTGTTGTATATTTTTTTACTGTTTAAATTTAGAGAAAAAGGTTATAAAAAACGTATGACATATTCCATAAGCAATTGGGGCATGTTGTCACAAAAGGTCAATGTATGCTCACAGAATTGTATTATTTATTTATTTATTCTGTAGCATATATGTGACCCTAGACCACAAACCCAGGCATAAGGGTCATTTTTTGAAAATTGAGGTTTGTTAGGATAGGGACAATATTTGGCCAAGATACAACAATTTGAAAATCCGGAATCTGAAGGTGCAAAAAAATCAAAACACTGAGAAAATTGCCTTTAACGTTGTCCAAACAAAGTTCTTAGCAATGCATATTACTAATCAAAAATTAAGTTTAGATATATTTATGGTAGGAAATTTACAAAATATCTTCATGGAACATGATATTTACTTAATATCCTAATGATTTGTGGCATAGAAGAAAAATAGATCATTTTGACACATACAGTAAATTGTTGGCTATTGCTACAAATAGCTTATACCTGTGCTACTTGTGACTTGTTTTGTGGTCCAGGGTCACATATTGTGTCTTTAAATAAAATAACTTTGAGAAATATTAACTGGATTTAAAAAGCCTATGTGTTGTTTTAAATTAAATAGCACAAAAACTAACAACTGTTAAATATAATTAATATAATAATTTTATGATTTTTAAAAAAAATCATCCTCTGTTGCCTACACCAACCTTTTAGCTACATATGCTTAAACTAAAATATTTTCGAACTCAGTAACAAAAATAGAATAAAAATGTATTTTTAGCTCCTTACCACCTACTGGGACATTTCCAAAATCACTTTTTCACCGACTTTCGCATTACATCACATCCCAAAGAAAAGAGCAGAATGGAAGAGAGACGGGAGGCGGAGATGAAAGGAACCGTGACCAACGGAACTGACGTCACTGGCATAATGTAAACTGTTGAGATGATCCATGGTAACAGACTCAGTGCAGCAACACCGCTCGCACAGACGCACGCACGGGATCCGACAGAAATGCCTCGAACCTGGATCGCACCTGCACCGGCTCTTGCTTCCTACAGACGAGCGGCGCTCGGACGCGTTTCAGACGCGCCGTCGGCCTTTTAAACCCGACGCACCTGCCGGGAATCCAAAACATTTGATGTATCCCTTCTATAAATCTACTGTCAGTTCACAAGAAGCAAGGAAACCAGCGAAATGTGTGGCTGAACTGCTTCTGATCCCAGCGCTATTTCCAACAGACTACAATACAAGCAGATGATTTTAATCCGGATGAAATAATGACTCTTGTGGATTAACGCCTTTATTGTCACTCCAGTTTTTGCTTCGTCGGGATCGAGGGAGCATCTGCCTTTACCATCTGCAATTACAGCCTGTATATTACAGCCATAGTAATATAATATCGTGAAGATGGCGACTGGAGCGGGCTGGCAGCATTACTACAACCCCGCTGGCAGCGCTTCGACGGGGAAATATAACAGCACCTCCACTTCAACATCCACCAGCACGTCCTTCCCGTCCGGTTTAACCCTCGAATACACGCAGGACCTCCATCTGAAGATGAGCAAGAAGATTGCACAGCTGACAAAGGTAATTTTGTGCGCTTTATGGGGATGCGTAATGCCATGTGTGTTGTTTGAGCGATGCGCATTGGAGGTGCCAGAGACCCCCATCCAAATGACAACAGGCTGGCCTTCAGTCCGGATTAACCCTAAGAATGCAGAACGAGGTCAAAATTACCTGACGGGGTGCAACATTTTAGTTTAGTAAAACATTTATTTATTTATTTAATTTCATGTATTTCGCAAAAATGTTGTATGGGAGTCTCACTGAAATCGTCACATTTCTTGGTTAGCAAAATTAATAAGAAACCATATAGCCTTTAAAAAATAAATAAATATATTTACTAAAAATTTAACTTGAATCAAAATGAAAACTGGAAATATAAACATAAAAACTAATTCAAAATAATGATAATTTTTCTGTTGGTTATAGGTTCAGAAAAATATTGTCCAGAAATTGATTTCACATGAATGACATGTCATATTACTGTAAATTCCTTTAAAAACACTGTTTAGTCAGAAAAAGTTGTTTGCAACTGTCATATTAATATGTTATGTGAATTTATGTGACTAGTAGTGTTTAGAAAAAAACACTTTTATTTATTTATTTATTTATTTATTTATTTATTTTCATACTGGCTTGATCTTTTTTTTTTTTTTTTTTTTTAATTAATTACATGATAGGCCTCTTACAGTTCCAGTGAAAAGTTTGGACATGTCTGTTTAATGTCTAAAAGCATGTTTAAAAAACAATACTAACAAATATCTATATTTTTTTTCTATGGGCTGGACTGTGCAGCCAACAAGTGTGCGGTAAACGTGTGAACTCCTTAGATACTGTTTAAAAAGCATTCCTCTGTGCATCTCATGAGGTTGTGGAAAGCCTGAGATGTGCAGAGTGACTTAAAAATGTATTTTGATGTATTAATAGTAATTATTCCCACAAATGCAATTTCATTACTGATTTTGTGGAATGGAAACTAAAAGTAAAAATAATGAATAAGTGGTTGTCTCTAATATTCTGACTAGTGTTTGTCTCATTCCATCGTTCCATCAAAAGGAAGCAGTGCAAAATCTGCCTGAAAGCTAGTGTTAAGATGTGCTGGTCCTGTCTGCAAAGATCATAGCTACATCTGCAAAGCCTGCTAGGCAATTTGTATTTCTCACATTAACACATTAGTTATAGCCAAATTTGTATTTCTTTTACTGCATATGTACATTAAAGTGAGCAAATTAACTTGATTGCATTTAAAGTCTTACATTAATTATTATGCTGAACATATTAGAGGTAATTTTGAACCCCTTTATGCATTCATATGGTTTCTGAGACGTGTTCTTTGAATAAATCTTGGTTAAATTCAGTTTGTCTATGCTTAACAGCATCATACCATAGTTATATTTAATTCAGTGCCTAAATGCTGAAAAATCCTCAGGTTTGACTGTTGAATCTTTTTGGTACGGTTGTTAACAGCTCATCCTGAAACGTTTACTTGCATTACATTTAGTATGTTATATCTGTGATTTAATCTGTAAATATTATCAACACCTGCTGTTTAGTATGATCCTCTTAGCCTGACTGAGATATGGAAATGGCATGTTTCCAAAGCCTGCTTCAGCTATTAATTTTCAGGTATTAGAGCCAGGATTCCCACAGTCATGGACAACCTGGGAGTTTGAAGACCTGGAATATGCATGGAAATTTCTATAGTGAATATACATGTACTAATATATTTTATCATAGGTATTGCAGAGTTAAACTTGCTTAAGAGTCGTACTAATGTTTTCTTTGTGTGACAGTCATTCTTTTGAGATGGTTTTGTTGTAACGAGTTGGTGAATCCGGTTCACAGACTGGTGTGGTTCATTAGTCTTTCTTGAATCATTTGATGAAATGATTGGATGTGTATAGTGTCTGATTTGAAGATGGACTGTTTTCACAAGAATGTGATGACGCATTTCAATGGTCATCAGCATCATAAATCCTTGAAAGTTCATTTGTAACACTGTACTTTGTATTATATCACCTTTGCATCAAGTTACAAAAAAACACTGGTTAATGCTAATGCAAGGGTGTTTTCTAATAGTGTCTATGGAAGTGATGTCAAATTTGACATTGTTCTCTCTTCTGACTGCCGTTATATTGTCTCTCTCAATTTTTTTTCCTTTGATTGAAAGTTGTAAAAACACTATCGTGGAGTTTTTCTTTTGCCATTTTAGCAAATGGGAAGGTAAAAAATATATTTGTGATACTCTCCCATTCACTGCTCTCAAATTTTACCCAACTTCTGCTGCTGGGAAATCCGGAAATGGAAAAAAGGTCTATTAGTATATGTATAGTATCTTCAAATACACAAAGCCTCTATTCTGTTAAGTTTATCAGTTTTTATTGTGAGCCAGTTTCTTTCTTGAACTGGTTTTTGGCTTTTGTAATGAATTGGTGAAACTACAGAATGATCAGAATGATTCGTTAGTGAATCTGTCTTAAATTGTTTGTTGACGTAATGCTGCATTCACGCCATGCCGTAATTCCGAGATGAAAACACGTGACATTCTACTCTAGCTGAATTGTGTGTTTCTATGGCAACACTATCAACGCCAAAGCCCTCACGTGTTCCTGAACTCGGAATTACAACTTGTAAACTCTGAATGTTTTTAGAATTATGATTTAAACCAGTTACAGATGTACCACGTGAGCACTGTTCGTTTTGGCGCTACTTAGGCGCTACCGCCGAGTCCGACAACCTGGAAAGCTATGAGTAAAATGTCACGTGTTGTCATGTCGGAATTACGGTAATTACACCATGGCATGAAGGCAGCATAGTTCACTTCCAGAACAAAATTGTACAGATAATGTACTTACCCACTCGTCATCCAAAATGTTCGTGTCTTTCTTTCTTCAGTCGTAAAGAAATTATGTTTTTTGAGGAAAACTTTTCAGGATTCCTTATCATATAATGGGCTTCTATGGTGCCCCTGAGTTCGAACTTCCAAAATGTAGTTTAAATGCAGTTTCAAAGGGCTCTAAATGATCCCATCCGAGGAAGAAGGGTCTTATCTAGTGAAACGATGGGTTATTTTCTAAAAAAGGTTCCAATTTACATACCTCAAATGATCCTCTTGTCTAGGTCTGTGTGAAATCTTTTTTGTCCAGTTCAAGACAGTTAAGGTATGTCAAAACTCCCTTCTCATTTTGTCCTCCAACTTCAGAATTGTCTTACATCGCTGTTTTACCTTTTTTTGTGAAAGGCAGTACTTCTGCAGCGATTTTGAAGTTGGAGAAGAAAATGAGATGGGAGTTCACACAGACCTAGACAAGATGAGGGTTTAAGGTTAAATAGTATATAAATTGTCCTTTTTTTTTATTTTTTTTTTTATAGACAATAACCAGTCTTTTCTCTAGATAAGACCCTTATTCCTCAGCTGGGATCGTTTAGAGCCCTTTGAAGCTGCATTGAAACTGCATTTTTGGACGTTTGAACTCATTTTTGGACGTTTGAACTGTTAAAAAACATAATTTCTTTACAGATGAAAAAAGTTTTTAAATATACTTATATTAATTATATTAATTTTGACAGCACCAATAATACTGGATACTGGATCTCTATAGGTGTCTGCTTTTGAAGATTAGTATTATAGAGAAAGCAAATATAATATTTTCAGCCAAAGCCTCTAGTCTGTGTAAGATTATTAATTTTTTATTGTGAGTCAGTTGTCCCTATTGGTTCATTCGCAATGAATCGATTGAACTGGTTCACAAAATGATCAGAATGATTCATTAAGCAAATCTGTCTTGAGTCATTTGTTGATATAATCAGTAAATCACTGTAAGTGCCTGCTTGGAAGATTAGCATTATAGAGAAATCAAATATAATATTATCACGTACCCACAGCCTCTATTCTGTGGAAAGTTGTCAATTTTATTGCGCCTTGTAATGTACTTGTAAGCAAGGTTTTGGCAACTCTTGGTCTGTGTTTGTTGTCTAACCGTATGTGAAGAAACTGAGCAAAGTGAGCAGCAAAATACATATTTTATTATATATATTTTAAACCTGAGTTTTAACATTAACGTGTGTGGCTGTTTGTATTCCTTGCATCATAAATTACCATACAATTATGTAGTGCAGTCAAAACCTCCAGAAGATCCGGTGGTTGATGACTGCCGTTTTTGCACATGCACAGTGACGCTGACTGAAGTTCATTCGTCCCCAGGGAGCTCGGGTTGCGCCTCATAAATGAGATTACAATGGTTTGACTGAGTATTGATGTACCTGTCAGACTGTCATTAAACATGGACACCTGGGTCATTGCTTTTAGAGGATATGCAAGGCGTGAGGAGTTGATGTGTCATCAAAAAGGATTTTAGCGTAGAGGATTTTAGAATTTATGATATTTGCATCACATTACACTTCTTTGTACTTTGTACTGGAAATGTAGCCCATCTGTAGGTGTCATCTGATTGCTGGTTGACAATGCAATGTGCATTTAAATGCATATTCACTGAAAAATTAAAATTATCATCTTTACTGAGCCGTCGAAGCAATCTCTGTCAGTCTTTACTGTCTTTGTTTAGTGTTTTGCATCTGTATGCTTTAGAAGATTGTAAATTAGTCACCAGTCCGTTTATGATGTTACCAAAAAATGGTTGGGATACATCTTGCCGTTCTTAAAATTAGATTTTAATAACCCATGCAGTTGAGTAAACCTGCAAGATATCAAATAAGAGATATCATAAAAATGCATTTTGGTTTTTATGTTGCACTGCCCTGATTTAGCTATTGCTAAAAATATTCTGCAAGGGGTTTATAAACGTAGGAGACAAAAAGGTTTTGCAAACTCACTCAGCTGTGGAAATATTATATTTTAATGGCCCATACTTTGTATTACACATTACAATTCTTTGTACTTTGTACTGGAAATGTAGCCCATCTGTAGGTGTCATCTGATTGCTGGTTGACAATGCAGTGTACATTTAAATGCATATTCACCCAAAAATTAAAATTCTGTCATCGTTTACTCTCCATCTTGTTCCAGACCTGTATGACTTTTTTATTTTATTTTATTTTATTTTATTTTTGGCCTATACAATGAAAGTCAAGGTGGTCCAAATTTTGTGGACTATGTGACTTTCAAAATATATTTTTGTGTGTTTTGACAAAGAAAGTAAGTCAAATGATGACAAAAAAATTGTAAGAATTAAATAAATAGATCATGCTATTAATATTATCATAAATGTTTTTGCATTTTTGTGTGAAGTGCACGAGGCAGCTAAAATTAAACTGAAAAAGATAATTAAATGTAAATTTAAAAGAATAGTTTTTCAGAAATTGCAATTTGTCATCATTTATGCATGGTATCATTCTAAATCTGTATGATTGACTTTTTTTCTTTTTTTTCTGTCTAAATGTTAATTCGCTCATACAATGAAAGTCAAAGGGGTTCAGTGTTGTTTGGTCCTCTTGACTTTCACAAAATCTTTTTTGTTTCCTAAAGTAAGAAAAAAAGTAAAATGATGACCATTTTAATTTTTGGGTGAACAATTACTAGTTGGTACAAAACTTTGCATAGTTTGCACTGTTATGCTATTGAATATATAAGTGCTTGTGCATCTTTGTGTGACACAGCAAGTGTCCTGCTGAAGTTTCATGCGGTTGGTTTGAGTAAAGCTGTAATGAGATCCCAAGATCCTGGCTGCACTGTGTTTTCAGACAAACTTCATCATTTTTATGTTTTCAACATTTTATGCCTTTTCACAGTTAAGTGCATTGTTAGTGCATTAGGACTTTGTCAGCCTCTTCCTCATGTGGTGCTCAACGTGATTCAATAGACTCATAAAGCTAAAACCGGTCTTTCTGTTTGGCCTTTTTCTCTCCGGTTATGGTTTACCTTGGCATCCACACTTCCCAGTCTCCAGATGGGCCCAGTCTAGATCTCACAGCCTCCTGATGGGTATCAATAAACTCCAGAAGCATCACATCGCAATTTAATTATCCCCCACCGGTTGTTTGTGCAAAAACATTTGATGCTTCTCGCACAAATGCTCTTTCAGTAGCCGGCCTTCTAAGCTTTTAGTATCTAATTATCATCTTTACTGAGCCGTCGAAGCAATCTCTGTCAGACTTTACTGTCTTTGTTTAGTGTTTTTGCATCTATATGCTTTAGAAGATTGTAAATCAGTCACCAGTCCGTTTATGATGTTACCAAAAAATGGTTGGCATACATCTTGTCGTTCTTAAAATTAGATTTTAATAACCCATACAGTTGAGTAAACCTGCAAGATATCAAATAAGAGATATCATAAAAATGCATTTTGGTTTTTATGTTGCACTGCCCTGATTTAGCTATTGCTAAAAATATTCTGCAAGGGGTTTATAAACGTAGGCGACAAAAAGGTTTTGCAAACTCACTCAGCTGTGGAAATATTATATTTTAATGGCCAATACTTTGCATATCAACCATACACATAAAAATATAAGGATTTGCTACTACTTTAAATGTGGCTGTAATAAAGAAACATTCCTTAATCTACTGTTACAGTTCAAATATGCGGTTTTCACACCAGTATAATTTTCTAGAAAAATGTTGCTTTAAGTGAGGATTTTTAATCAAGCTGCTATGCAGACTCTTAGAGAATAGTCTGTATTATTAGAGAATAATGTCGTCGTTGAAAATCAATAAATCTAATAAGAAATGCATAACACAGCTATGATTTGCCAGTTGAGACAAAAGTAGTTCAAGCTTGGCTTTATCTCTTAGATATATATTGCGTCAAACCATTACTAAGAAGCATTCTTGTATGTTATGTAACATAATTACATTATATTCACACTAAAGCTTATGCAAGATTAAAGGCCACGTTATAGTCTGTAAAGAATGACTGAGTTGCCATAGGGGTGCACAAATGGGTCATTCTCTTGTGCATTTTACCTTGTTTTGAGAGACAGTGTTCCTCGTAAACGTCACTTCCTTGAAACGACCAAATTAGCTTGCGCAGCAGGTGCTTCTGTTCCATGTGGCCTGGCATGTGAAGCTCATTGTAACCTCTGTGTTTGAATCATGGCGTGTGAGGAGGATGCGCGTGTGTCATAATCCAGGGGTTAATATGATTCTTGCGTTATCTAGGGAGGCGCAGACCGCCTGCCGCACGGCAGATGGTGGAAGCCCAGGGCACAGGGGCTTAGGTGCAATAGTGAATGTGAGGACTGTAACAATATTTCCTTTCGGGAACAGCTTGCTTACTCTGATAACGCAAGAGAAATTGCATTGCACGCTTACAGTAGCTTATAAAAACACTAAGCAGCCTTGTTGGGAAATTGTAACTTTATTACTGTTTTAATTCCTTATGGCACCCAGGTAGAAAACCAAGACTTCTTTGAATGCATATTTTCCTTAACTAAGCATGCAGCACACATAATTACTACTTAAACTGCAAAACTTAAGGGAGAAGTCCACTTCCAGAACAACAATTCACAAATAATTTACTCACTCCCTTGTCATCCAAGATGTTCATGTCTTTCTGTCTTCAGTCGTAAAGAAATTATGGTTTTTGAGGATGAAAGCATTTCAGAATTTTATAATGGACTTCATTGGTGCCCCGATTTTGAACTTTCAAAATGTAGTTTAAATGCAGCTTCAAAGGGCTCTAAACGATCCCAGCTGAGGAAAAAGGGTCTTATCTAGCAAAACAATCTGTCATTTTTTTCAGAAAATAAATCTTGTATGCTTTTTAAGCACAAAAGCTTGTGTAGCACAGGCTCTGGGATGCGCATACATGACATTGTCCGTCATTTTGACAGACAGGGTTGTAAAAATTCTGTCATAATCAATAGATTACCCGTCATATTTTACCTGTCAATAGATTACCATGTCAATTTTTATATTTTAATTAGAATAAAACATTGAATTGCTTTTATTTATTTTTTTTCACGTTTTTAATCATGAACCCACATGACCAAACTTGTTTAAAAACAACAAAATACGCTAGGTATATTTTCATTTATAATGATGATGATTTTCAGTTGTATTTGTTAAAATATTTTACTGTAGAATGTCATGACTGATCACATCAGTTATTTATGTAGAACTGACAATTAGAAAAAATATTTTTTAAATTGACACAGATAATTTCTCATTATTCTATTAAAATAACAGGTGCTTTAGTTTGATATGTTTACTATTTATACAAGGCATCTGTTGTGCTGTTAGAATAGCTAGATGATTTGTGACTATTAGATACCGTTAAATGTAGAGGTAGAGTTTGGAAATGGGTTTCACACTCCTTTGATGAGAACTGTGATCCATCATGGGGTCACACCGCAGGTCAGAAAACACAGAGAACATTAAAGCCATGTTCACTCATGTGTGATCAGACAATTCTCTTCCTCACACACTTCCATTCACGCCGGGCTATATAATCATTGCAGATAATCCACTGAAAGCATGGATCCTTTAACCTGCATCTGCATCATTTAACAACCTCACTTCATTATTAAAATGCTTGTGTTTTCATGCCAATAGATGGTTGTTTCATGTGGTCATATAAATGGCAGCTGTGATCCACTTCAAAAGACATGAAATGGGTGTTTTTGCACAGTCTGTTTCTGAAGTGTATCTGCGGCACTGCTTTGAGTCTCATGGTAATTTAGACCCATCTGAGCATTAAGAATACACAGTGATTTGCTGTATATTTTAATTAGCTTGAAAACAATTTCACATTTAACATTTAAACGATCTTTTCACTCAAGAATTTAAATTTTCTGATTATTTACTCACCCCTGTGTCATCCAAGATGTGCAAATCTTTCTTTCTTCAGTCGTAAAGAAATTAAGATTTTAGTGGAAAACATTGCAGGATTTTTCTCTATATAGTGGACTTCAATGGGAGCCAGTGGGTTGAAGGTCCAAATTACAGTTTCAATGCAGCTTCAAAGGGCTCTGCACAATCCCAGCCAAGGAATAAGGGTCTTATCTAGCAAAACGATCAGTCATACTATTTAACCACAAATGCCGGAAGCACCATCCCAGTGTTTACAAAGCAAATGTGCAAATTAAGTCAAATGCCCTTTACAAGAGTTTTTCACCCTACCCTAATTTTTCAACTAGAATACACAGATGAAGATAATGTGTGAAGTCAGTGCAAAGCTAGTGCAAGACAAGCATTTGTAGTAAAAAAAAAAAAAAATTATATACATTTTACTTTTTTTCTTCATCAGAACAGATATGGAGAAATACAGACTTGCATCACTTCCTCACCAGTGAATACTCTGCAGTGAATGGGTGCTGTCAGATTGAGAGTTCAAACAGCTGATAAAAACATCACAGTAATGCACAAGTAATCCACTCCCCTAATGTCTTGTGAAAAACAAAAAGCTGTCTTTTAAAAACATGAGTCCTCTCGCTATAATATTGCTTTCGTCAATAAAAAATGGTCTGAATCAGGAGAGAAATATGCACAGATCAAACACTGTTTACAAGCCAAAACAGTTCTAAACAAATATCTGTGGATTTTGATATAAAAGGACAACAGGGGATGAACTTTTTTGTGATATTTTTAATCAGCCTTTTGGACTCTCACTCTGACGGCATCCATTCACTGCATAGAATCCAGTGGTGTGCAAGTGATGTAATGCTAAATTTCTCCAAATCTGTTCTGAATTTTTTAATTACGATTATACTTTTGGAGTTATAACTAACACTAAAACAACTCTCTTCGCTGTTTTTTTTTTTTTTTTTTTTTTCAGTCATTTGACTTCTTTTTTTTTTCATTTGCATTCAGATGAAATCATTTGCATTCTCCATGGTCGCTTGTTTAATTCATTGTTTGTCAAATGCATGCACATAGTGCATGCACATACACAGATACAGTGCTCGCTTTTTATTAAAATACATATTCAGTGGATTCAGACATGTACCACACCAATATTGTCCCACTTGTACAACACATAGAAAAAATGCATTAGTGTGGGCAGCAAGATAATATACAAAAAAAAAAAAAAAATCTATATTTCTGCCAGAGCAATAGACACTCTGGGTTTTATTTCTGTGCTGGAAAAGGCCTGGGGGATAAAGACGCTGTGTATGCATTATTGTAGCAGGTCAGTGCTGACAGGAGAGGAAGGCTTTGCTCCCTAAAGCCCTGCGCTACTGGGGCCCTGCTGTCTTCCCTGCCCAGCCCCTTCTGTCATCACCCTCATCGGGATAAACAGTCACTGAAAACAGTCACAGAGGGTGGGGGAAAGCAGAAGATAAAAGAATGTTTTCATCTTTCTTTCTACTCCTGGCAGCATGAATTTGTTTCGAGTTCTTTATACAGCGGAAATAAAGAAACTGTGTGTTGTTCTGCATAGGTTTGTTGAGGGATCTCTCACCTCAGTCAGACCCCCGACTGACTGGCAAGGCCCAGTGGACCGCAGACTTCACATTTCATTCATCTGAGCTGTCTGACAGATTTCCTCTCTTTTTTTTTATATGCAGACTTCTCTTTCCTTGTGCTTGTAGCAAGTGTTGGCAGTGGTGGAAAATTCCCAGTTAGGTTGTGAGGGACCCAATATGTCTTGTCCTTTCACATCAGAAGGTGCTAAAAATTGTTGACTTCAAGACCTCACACTTTCAGATCATCAACCGCCTCCATCTTTCTCTCTTGTGCTGTCACTTTATTTTTTTCGGTCTGTTTTTCTCTGTCTTTTTATCAACAGCCACATACAGTATCTTACCATTCAGTTTGGGATTTGTACGTTTTTATTTTATTTTATTATTATTATTATTTTTTTTATTTTTTTTGAGAAATGCTTACCAAGGCTGCATTTAAAATGAATATTTTTTACAATTTCAAACACTGTTTTCTGTTCTAATATATTTTAAAATCTAATTTATTCCGGTGATGCAAAGCTGAATTTTGTAGCATCATTACTCCAGTCTTCAATGTCACATGATCCTTCAAAAATCATTTTAAAATAACATTCTAATATTAATGATTTTACTCAAGAACATTTATTATTTTGATTTCAATGTTGAAAACAGTTGTGCTGCTTATTTTTGTGGAAATATGAATAGAGATAATACTTAATTAGACCATTAATGTCTTTACTGTCACTTTTGATCAATTTAAAGCATTTGACACAAAATTTCTAGTGTACACTATCAGTCAAAAGTTTTTGAATGGTAAGATTTTTAATGTTTTTTTTTAAAGAAGTCTTTTCTGCTCACCAAGCTTGCATTTATTTGATCCAAAGTACAGCAAAAATGGTAACATTTTTATATTTAAAATGACAAATTATACAAATTAATATGTTAAAGTAAAAATATGTTATATTATAAAGACATTTATAATCTTGCAAAAGATTTCTAAATGTTTTTTGAGCAGCAAATCAAAATATCAGTATGATTTCGGAAGGATCATATGACTGGAGTAATGATGCTCAAAATTCAGCTTTGAAATCACAGGAATAAATTACATTTTAAAATATATTCAAATAGAAAACAGTTATTTAAAATAGTAAAAATATTTCAAAATTGTACTATTTTTTTTTTGCTGTACTTTGGATCAACTAAATGCAGGCTTGGTGAGCAGAAGAGACTTAAAAAAAACATTAAAAATCTTACTATTCAAAAATGTTTGACTGGTAAGGTATATGACCCAATAAAAAAATAATAAGGCTGGCGTTTATGCATTTGGCAGATGTTTTTATCCAAAGTGACTAACATTGTGTTTAAAGTACACATTTACTATACATTTATCAGTTCTTGCTTTCCCTGGGATTCGAACCCATGACATAAATAATATTTTTCTTTTAATTCTGAGTTTACATCTCGCAATTCTGTTTTTTTCTTTCTTTTTTTGTTTGTTTCCTTCACATAATAAAAAATAAAAAAGATAATTGCAACTACCTTATCGATTATCTCACAGTTCTGACTTATTTCTTGCAATTGCAAATTTATATTTGGCAATAGTGTGTTTATATTTTGCAGTTCTGATTTAATATCTCACATATCTTCTGCATTTTTTTTAATCTCAGAATTACATGAAAAGGTATGAATTGTGAGATATAAACTCAGAATTGCACCAAAAAAAGTCAGAATTGTGAGATAAATTAATTTTTTATCCCATACGGCAAGATTCCATAAACATTTCTTTGACTTGAAAGCACTGTTGTAATACATTACCAGAAGTATGCACTTTCCCATGACTGGCAGTCCATCTTTTTAGTGCATACAGTAGTAGAAGTGTGCAAATTGGAATTCATCCCACGGTTTCCTGCAGAGTTCATATCCTGAACTTATTATTGAATGTGAGTTTCTGCCGTTTTGGCCTGGGGCAGGTTTTTAAGTCTACCTCTGCACTGCTACTGTAAAAGACGCACAGCTATACGCTTTCATACATACTGTGGGCCAGCCGAGTGCATGTTTGACCTAGACCTTGATTCTCTTCACCTTCTCCTATGGCCAGCTGAGCAAAGGTCACACCTGTGTGAACAGAAGCAAAAAATCTTAGCAAACTCTGGCTCTGCTCTGTGTAGATAAAGCTCTCCCACTCGCTATTATTTCATTTGGGCTCTGAGATGACTTCTTCCCATTCACTCGAGTCAGCTTCTAGCAGGCAATCAGCGTTCCAGTGCTATCGTGTTTCTGAATCGGCTAAGCCTTCAAGGTAAACACGCAATCAATGATAAGAAGCTCATTCAGCTTTCTCCAGTGAAGCCCCCTCACACATTTTAACTGATAGGCTCTTAGTACTGATGAATTGAGGCTAGAATAAGAGCTATTTTTAGCCTGGCATCAAGTTGAAGTCTCTTAAATAGCATTGTGTTGTCAATGGTAAGGGAATTGCAAAGGATTTAACTATTTCAGTTCTGCTACCTGTTACTGTTTCGGTTTCATAAATGGATCCAGTGCTGATTCTTTCACTGTTGAGGAAGAACTGTTTAGAAGAAAGAAATGCAATTACGTTGTTACGTGATGGAATTGATTCGAATAATAAATGCACAATTTAAAAGAATGGTTTTCATGCAGTCTTTTTGAAAATGACATCAATGCAGTCCAATAACAAACAAACAAAAAATGTGATAACATGTTATATTTATTTATTAAACGGTCTGAGCTGTAATGTTTTGACAAAAAAGAACCGCCATGCTATTGGGAATCGGACCAAAAAGAACCTGACTCATAAGAGATTCATGCATTTGGGAACTTGAATCATGAATCAGTTTTGAGACATTTACTGAATTTGGAACCAGGTACTAGTGTACTACTATTTTTTTTTCACTGTATTGTTATATGGCAGAAATGGTAAGAATAGTGTTTTAATATGCAGTTTCAAATTTAGAAATCTGATCACTGTATGATTTTGAGTCACTGAAAATGAATGAACCCACTCATAAGAGCCATTCCTTTAGGAATCAGACTTAAAAAGAGTTGATTCATAGAAGTCATTCTTTAATTAATCGGACACTGTTTGGGCTGTATAGTTTTGATTCACTAAAATGAACCGACTCATAAGAGTCATTCTTTAATGAATTAGACTGCATTGTTCAGGGTGTGTAAATTTGATTCACTAAAATAAATCATCTCATAGGAGACATTCTTTGCATTGTTCGGGGTGTGTAGTTTTAATACACTAAAATGAAGTTAGTGAAGTTAGTGTGTAGTTTTGATTCAGTAAAATGAACCAACTCATAAAAGTCATTCTTTAAGGAATCGGACTGCATTATTTGGGGTGTGTAGTTTTGATTCACTAAAGTGAAATGGTTCATAACAGTCATTCTTTCAGGAATCAGAACTAAAAGAGCCTACTCATAAGAATCATTCTTTATGGAATCGGACTGCACTGATCAGGCTGTGTAGTTTTGATTCACTAAAATAAACCGGCTCATAAGGGTCGCTGTTTAGGGAATCAGACTGTACTGTTTGTGCTGTGTAGTTTTGTTTCACTAAAATAAACTGACTCAAAAAAAACATTCTTTAAGGAATCGGACTGCATTGCTAGGGGTATTTAGTTTTGGTTCACTAAAATGAACCAACTCAAAAGAGTCATTCTTTAAGGAATTGGACTGCACTGATCGGGCTGTGAAGTTTTGATTCACTAAAATAAACTCACTCATAAGAGTCATTCTTTAAGGAATCAGACTGCATTTTTTGGGTGTGTAGCTCTGATTCACTAAATGAAAATGGTTCATAAGAGTCAATCTTTAAGGAATCAGACTGCACTGTTAGGGTGTGTAGTTTTGATTCACTGAAATAAACTGACTTTTAAGAGTCGTTTTTTAACGAATTGAACTGCATTGTTCGGGGTGTGTAGTTTTAATACACTAAAATGAACCGAGTCAAAAGAGCCATTCTTTAAGGAATCATACTGCGTTGTTCGGGATGTGTAGTTTTAATTCACTAAAATAAAGCGGCTCATAAGAGTCATTTTTTTAAGGAATCAGACTGCACTGTTCAGGCTGTGTAGTTTTGATTCACTAAAATGAACCGACTCATAAGAGTCATTGGTTTGGAAATCAGACTACGCTGGTTGTGCTGTGTAGTTTTCATTCTCTAAATTTAACTGGTCAAATAAATAATTTGTTCAGAATTTGGACTACACAGGTTCAGCTGTATGCATTGATGCTTTAAAAAAATGGCTCATAAGTGTACAGGAATTGCGGATGAGTCACTCTCTAGATTGAATAGTAGTGTTGCTGTGCCACTAAATCATAGTACAGAAGACACAGTCAGAGTATGTTATTTTGCGTTCTGTCAGAATTGGCAGAAAAATGCATGTTCTGGAACTATTAACTGATTGTAAATCTGTAATTTCTAAGAAAAAAAAAAAAAAGGAAGTTCTCTATTCTCAACCCAAGACATTACTGAGGTAAACATTTCTCCCTGCAGTAGATGCACCTAATGAGTGTACTTGTCATTTGTGTGCATATAGTACTTTACCTTGAGACCTTACATTGTTTGACTGACCTTTGTCTTGAACTCATTTTGTTTGCTAATGTTCCAAGCTGAAAAATGGTGGAAAACTCTTCAGAAGTAGCCTGCCGGAATTGCACAGAGACGTAGTTATGAATACTAATGAAGTGATTAGTCCCTAATATGTGATTGGAAGAGGCGTCCAGCGGTTCCACACTGCAGGAGACCCCATTAATTTGAGGAGACAGTTGATTAGTCTGCATATTTTATGCTTTTTATATAAAAACCGTCGTTGTTGATTTAATCCCAAGGAAATCGCTTTAGTCTAATCATAAAACATCATTTTCATGCCAGGGAAATTTCAGCACAGAATGAACAAGGGCATTGCCATAAACATAACTGTGTTTAGAAACTTAAGGAAGTTACATTTATTGCTTACGACCATTTACTTTTAGCTGATGTCATTTCATAAGCAGAAATCCATGGCGTAATGGCCTGCTGAAGACACTGTGATCCTTTCTGCAAGACTAAGTCCATTTTTAAATAAATTGCATCTTATCAGTGAACCGTTAAAGGTTGTTTCTGCTTTCCTCAGGTGTTTTGAGGCTGAGCGGAATAAGGGGTGACCAGAGAAGAGCGAGCAGGTGAATGTTTCAGTGCTCTGCTCAAATGAAGATCCATTGCTTCCACAAGTGAATATGAGGTTAAAGAAATGTGCCCCTATGGGCAATTCTCAGCGCCGCTGCGATCCGTCTCTAGTGTGTGTGCGTCCCTCAGGTTTTCGAACCATGCTATTATCAACTCTTTATTTCTATAATGAATTTTCACCTTTCCTCTCAGCATCCAGCTAGCCACAATAGAGGAGCATCACCCCGTGTCTGAGTTGCCCAGGATTCCATTTGCAGGTGACACCCAATTCAGCTGTTGGCATATGGGTGCTTTTTCTGGGAGAGGTCTGCACAGGATTTTGTATTAACTGACATTGCAGTGAAAAGGAAGGTAATTTTGTTTTGTATCACCTGTGTGGAGGTGATTCTCTATTTGAGAACTGATTCAGAAAAGGGTTGTGCAGTTACCATGACTGGTGTTGACTCAAACTTTTTTTCCAGTAAGGATGCATTAATTGATCAGAAGTGACATCAAATACATTCATAATGTTACAAATGATTTAGCAGCACTACATTAATAATATGGAGTGTCTATATACATTAAGTGCAAATAGCCTGCCTTGTTGGCTGTTTACACTAACTCTGCCAACGTGTGGTTGGGCCTAGTCAGCATTACAGAAAAACGGTGAATAAACAGCAGCTCCAGTGGCGATCAACATGAGTTCAAATCCACCTATTCCGAACTCGTTCTTCTCCCTTTTCACATCATATATCAGTTTGGAAAGGCAATAAAATGAAGGAAAAATAAGAATAGTGTCATATAAAGTTAGGGTTGTTGGGGTAGGTGTAGAGAGGGCTTTTTTGTCCCAATTTTCATGTCATTTTTATTTAATAGTTTTAATAAAAATGATCATTTGCAGTCAGTACCACTGTTTTATAATGTACTACAATACTGAGGTGCAAATATCTGCCACTTGCACCAAGTAGTATAAATAGCGTCTAACTAATATTATTGCAAAGAAAATACTGCTATTTTTACATAATGTAAATATAATATACTGCTATTTAAATTTACTGTAAATATTTGTGCTTTGTGCAAATACCTGCTGCCCTTATAGTAATAGGAAATGTTTTTTGAGCGACAAATCATTATAATAGTATGATTTCTGAAGGATCATGTGAGACTGAAGAATGGAGTAATGATGCTGAAAATTCACCTTTGCATCACAGGATTTATTCCTGTGTTTATTATTTCAAATAAATTAAAACAGAAAACAGCCATTTTAAGTTGTATCATTTATCACATTATTTCTGTTTTTACTGTATTTTTGCATACAAGACGTCTTTATAAAAAATAAAAAAATTTCTTTGGAATTACAAAATTACTACTGCTCTCTATAAATGACTTTTTAATGATAATTTTATTAATAAAATCTGTTATTATTTTAGCAAATAAATAGAAGTTTTTTTATATAAGTTGGGCTATTATATATACTGTTGTTCAAAGGGTTTTTTTTAAATGTTTTTTAAAGAAGTTTCTTATGGTCATCAAGGTTGCATTCATTTGATAAAAAAAATAAAGAAAAATACACAGTATTGTGAAATATTATTACTATGTAAAATAACATTTTTCTATTTTAATATACATTAAAACTAATTTATTTCTATGATGCAAAGCTGAATTTTCAGCATCAATACTACTGTCGTCAGTGTCACATGATCCTTCAGAAATCACTCTAAAATGCTGATTTATTATCAGTGTTGAAAACATTTGTGCTGCTTAATTTTTTTTATTTTTTATTTTTTTGGACCTGTGATACTTTTTTAGGATTCTTTGATGAATAAAAAGTTGAAAAGAACAGCATTAAAAAAATAAATAAATAAATAAATAAATAAATAAATATTTTTTAAACCATATACACTACTGTTCAAAAGTTTGGGGTCAGTAAATTTGTATTCTTTCTTTTTTTGAAAGAAATTAATACTTTTATTCAGCAAGGATGTGTTAAATTGACTTATATTGTTAGAAAATATTTATATTTTGAATAAATGCTATTCTTTTCACTTTTTACTGTAAAAAAAAAAAATTAAAAAAAATATTAAGTTCCAAAAAATATTAAGCAGCACAACTATTGCCTACATAGATAATTTTAATAATAAATCTGCATATTAGAATTATATCTGAAGGATTGTGTAATACTTAAGACTGGAGTAATGTCTAATGAAAATTCAGCTTGGCATCACAGGATTAAATTATTTTAAATTTTATCAAAATAGAAACCATTTTTTTTATATTGTAATAACATTTGCAATATTATTACTGTTTTTTATGTATTATGTATTTTTATCGAATAAAAAAATATATAAAAATAAATAAATAAATAAATATTTTTTAAACCATATACACTACTGTTCAAAAGTTTGGGGTCAGTATTTTGTTTTATGTATTCAGTATTTGTATTCTTTCTTTTCTGAAGGAAATTAATACTTTTATTCAGCAACAATGTGTAAAATTGACTTATATTGTTAGAAAATATTTATATTTTCAATAAATGCTATTCTTTTTACTTTTTACTGAAAAAAAAATCCAAAAAATATTAAGTTCCAAAAAATATTAAGCAGCACAACTATTGCCAACAATAATTTTAATAATAAATCTGCATATTAGAATTATATCTGAAGGATTGTGTAATACTTAAGACTGGAGTAATGTCTGATGAAAATTCAGCTTGGCATCACAGGATTAAATTATTTTAGATTTTATCAAAATAGAAACCATTTTTTTTATATTGTAATAACATTTGCAATATCATTACTGTTTTTTTTTTATGTATTTTTATCAAATAAATGCCGCCTTGATGAGCATAAGAGACTTCTTTAAAAAACACATTATAGTCTTATCGTCAATGCTTGTGAAGGCATGATCTAAAAGTAAGATGCAATGGCTAGTGACTGCTATCTGAATGTGTTAACTGGCTGTTAGCACACTATTTAAAGTAAAATATCAGTCTAAAAATAAACATACATGTGTTGACTGCACTGAATGACTATTTGGCTGTCATCCCACTATGCCCTTTAAGCCAAGTGCACACTTCAAAAGGAAAGCTTGGCACCCTTTCGCACACTTTAGTGGTATTCTGTTGTATTGTCACACAGAAGTGATCGCAGCTTGTTGCATCACTTACAAAATCATTTTCCTCTCTAACTTTAGTTGCAGTCTTCACACACACAGCAACGGGAGAGTTTAGTCTTGACAGCATGTCAACACATATCACGGAGGCACTGGAGGGCTAAGGGTTGTTTTACACTGATTTGAACAGAACCGGAAAGTAAATAGAGACAGAAAATTTGGATGAGACATTGCTCAGTACTCAAACAATCATGTATGGCAGGCACATTCTTAGACTCAACTCGTGTTGGAGCTGTTAGAGTGTATACTGAATACTGCTGCTGTCATTACCATCTAATGTTCAGGTCAGAGCTGAATCACAGCATGACAGTGCATGGTTTATGAAAGACCTGCAGTCGGCCTCACTGCTTTCCACAGGTGTCCTGTGGTGTGAACATGCCCCTAGTCATATAGCTCATTTTGACCCATTCAAATAGTCAAGTGCCTGAGCCAGTCAGCTTTAATCCTGCATGGTGATTTTTAGCAGTGTTGAGAAGAGCAGTAGTCTGCACTCATGTAAAGACTTGCCCAGTGAAAAAGAAAGTCTTTTAGCAGATAGTTTAATGTAAAGCAAAATACAGTACGCTTATTACAGAGACAGTCCTCTTGTAGCAGTGTGGGATTAAATGTCACGTAATGTAAATTTCATTTAATTTAGTCAGATCAGAATGTTGTGCCAAGATTAACAATGATATTGATCCAGGAATGTGTCTTGCTAGGCTAAATCATGTTAAATATTTGGACAGTTCTGCTTGGTCAAGGAGTTCTGATGCTAATTGAGAATGCCTTCGAACTGAGGTAGCAAATTAATTAAAATGATTTGATTTTTTGATTTTTTTTTTTCCTTCAAATAAGAGATTTCTTGATTAAAAAACTTTCCGATCAGACATCTCTGAAACAGTGTTGTAGTTTGTATCCAAAAAACAAGCTGAAATAAAATAAAATATAAATATAGATATTAAAAGATAACCTTAAAAACTTGAACAAAAAGTTTAAATATTTATATATATGACAAAAGTCCCACAACTAGTGAAATCCATTTTATTTTTCTGTTTTATTTTATTTTTATTTTTTCCAAATTCTGTTTTTTTTTTTTTCATTTGAATTTTTCTACACTCTGTTTTAATGGTTAAATATTACCAAAAAAGCATGTCTGATTAATTGAAATGATGAAAATGTTACATTTTATAGCCCTATGAAATGTGTTTTATTTTTATTTATTAATTTTTTTTTGTAATTTTTTAATCAAATTCAGTTTTATTTTTTGCCAAATTCTATGTTTTTCATTAATTTTTTTGACTCCAGATATGTGTGTGTGTGTGTGTGTAAATAAATAAATAAATATAATTTTTTAATTTTTTGTACATTAAACATTTTCTGGATTCCATTTTTTTCAGTTTTAATTTTTCTACACTCTGTTATAATGGTTAAATATTACCAAAAAAAAGCATGTCTGATTAATTTAAATGATGAAATTTGCACAATTTAACAGCAATTTTTAAAAAGTTTTACAAAATGTAACATTTTAAGACCCTTTGAAATATATTTTTTTTTTTTTATTTGATCAAATTCAGTTTTATTTTTACCAAATTCTGTGTTTTCCATTTTTTTTTATTCCATTTTAATGGTTTCATTTAATTGTAATAAAGCATTTTTCTATCCTTTTTCCAGAAATATTATTATTAGTAATAGTACTATATTAAGGCGAGACACTGCAGGTGAATAGGGTAAAAAAACAACTAGTTATTGCCTTACTTAACTAGATGATTGATTACATTAATAATTGCAAACATTTTGTATTACAAGTTTAAAATGTTAGGTTTAAATATGCAAATGATACATTAATTAAATATATTCTAATTTGCATAAATTTCTAGAACAAAAATCTAAACACTGGAAGTCGGTTTCAAAATTCTTGTTTAATCTTTTTGACATATTGGAGTCAAATGTTGTTCAGAGGGAATTTTGAGTATCTCATTTTTGTTACTCCATAATTTAGAAGATACTTGGAACAGACAGAAAAAAAATTATATAATCAAGCAAATTATATATGAAGAAATCCCTCTATAACCTCAGGATATAGACAGGAATAAAAATGTAAAGTTTGGTGTGTATAAGTGCTACTTAAGTAGAGATTTATGGCTCAGTGTAGTAGAAAAAACTCATTTTGGTAGTTCTGTAGTTTTTTCTTAAAAGAATCAGTAAACTGCTCACTGCTCTTTTTGTTCAAGCTCAGACAGTGTTGCCAAGTCTGTGGTTTTCGCACGAAATTGGGCTACTTTAACGCTGTTGCCACAGTGGAGTGTTCTCAATATTTCCTCACGGGTTGGTTGTTTTTCATGTCTGCGGGTTGAAGCCACCCCAATAATGTATGTTTGGAATGCAGTTCGGCCACGTTGGGCTAGTTTTGAGTAGCAATTGGGCGGGTTTTGTTGTGAAAACCTGGCAACGCTGCTCTCAGAGCAGTTCTAGAGATTTTGTTTGTGTTCATGTACTAATATATCGAGGCGGCAGAGGCTGAAAACACTGGGAGCCCAAAAAATCTTGCCCCAAGATCACCAAGAATATTGATCCAGGACAATTCCTACATGCATAAATCATGTTAAACAGATTTGATAGTTTTTGCTTAGAGCCTCAGTGGTAAAAACCTCTAGGATAGTTAGCAAGAATCAGACGTACAGCATCTCTGTAACCATTTTAACTACTCCACGTCCTGCTGAATTACATCTGTGTGCTTCTCTCTACTTTTCACTGTCTGCCTGCAGGACTTTTCCTGCTTTGTGCTGAATTAGAAACTAAAGTTAGAAACAGGATTCACTGGATGGAGGTTTTGGCATTTGATGGAGGATTCACTTTGAGATGCTGAATAATGCTTCTGCCTGACGGAGCCTAAAGCGAGAGGGTGTAGAGGCGAGGAAATATTGAGAACACTCCACTGTGGCCTACATAAATCTCAAGAGATGATTTGATTGAGCGTCTCCCCTCCTGTTCATTCCTTTCGCAGGCTGTATATTACTTGTTTGTGCACTCTGTTTGATATGTCTTTGAATGATCGTTGGATTTATGCGAATCCTTGGGACCAAATCCTCTCCACCATCTCTAGTCATGCCTCTGTCCTCCAGTGATTATTCGTACTAGATTATACAGTGCTGATTAATGCTATCCGAACAGCTGCCCCTCTTGCCTGGAGCAGGATCTCGTCTTGCGCACAATTTCACAAGCTGTCGGCCAGAGAGGAGTGATGAAGGGGGCCATCCATCACCTCTGCTCTCATTGAGACCAAAATACTGCGTGTTTGATTGTGTTGCGGACGCAAGCTCTGAACATCAGCCAGTAGTATTACGCCTTGCTTTGTGATGAATGAATGACATCACACAGCTGCCAGACACAGACACGACAGTGTCATATCACATCAGATAATGATGTTTACACCTCACAGAGCAACAGATGGAGAGATGTGGCCATATTGCACCAGGTAATTACAAAAACGGAGTGTTCTGGTGAATTTTAACCAAATGTTCTGGGTTCAAAACAAGTTAAGCTATACACACGTGTAAATACAAATAATTATGAATCATCCCTGAAACGTTCCAAAAAGGAATTTTCGCTGCGATCCCATATGAGAAACATTAATCAATGGTTCCATTAAGAACTTGTAACTTCCCTGGAACCTTTCCATTGAACAAAAGGTTCTTTAAAATGGAAAAGATTCTTTAGGTTCTTTATTAAATGTTTGTCACACTGGTTTAAAAAATGAAACCTTTAATTTTAAAACTTTAGTACCTAACATAACTATTTTTTTTATAATGTGAAGAACATTTTAATAATCTAAAGAACGTTTGTTCACCACAATGAACTTTTTGTGCAGTGGAAAGCTTTCATGAATGTTAAAAGGAACTCTGGTTAGTAAGACTTGTATGGCTTAAAGGGGTCATCAGATGCAAAACTCACTTTTACATGTCGTTTGAACATAAATGCGTGTTGGCAGTGTGTGTACACAACCGCCATATTATGTTAAAAATCCACCCAGTGGTATTTTTGTGATCTTTATAAGAAATATCCCCTTTTTCAAATCAAGCCATTCTCCGCTTCTTGTCGGTGTGACGGGCTGCTCCCATGATAGTTGATTGACATGACCATCTTACCTTAGACCCGCCCTGACTGAGCTGTGAACAGTCCGATTTCGGTGCAGGGGAAGACAAGA
Organism: Labeo rohita; assembly: GCF_022985175.1. NCBI lineage: Eukaryota > Metazoa > Chordata > Actinopteri > Cypriniformes > Cyprinidae > Labeo > Labeo rohita. The sequence goes on from NC_066888.1 coordinate 26,683,919, forward strand.
ATAATTGAGGTGTTCTGCTGTTGGATGTAATAATGATCATAGCAGTCATCATTTTCTCCTGACATCTGAGCCGCTGAAAACGCAGAGTATTACCTTAAAAATAAAAAAAAATGACACAATGACTACAGCTACTGAAATAGCTTACAGGTGGCAATGGATACGTAGGCTTGAACCAAATACTATTGATTTGTCATTGAGTGCCATTGTACCATTGATTTTTTTTTTTTTTTTTTTGTCCCCACAAGGAGTCTAAACGCCCTCAGATATTGAGTGAAATCCGTGCTGAGAAACTCCTTCAATTGTTGCGGCATCATGCCAGGATGGCATCTAGCATTTCTTGTCTCTGCCATTAGTAAGCTCTTTCAGTAGGTGTGGTCTACTAAAAGCCTCAAAGGCATCAGGGCTAAAGTGGAGAGAACAAAGACGCTGGTCTTTAGGAAGTTATATTCATCCACAGACATCTTTTCATTCTTTTGTTCCTCTTCTTATTGCTAAAAGCAGAAGACTTGCATCGCTTTTCTTGTTGCCCTTCAACTGAAAATTACGGCCAAAAGCCACACAATGTGGCATCGTATCAGTATTTTATTTTTTCGAGTTGTGTATTCTGAGTTTTGTTACAGTAAAAATAGCAACAAGTAGTGCCAGTAGCTCACCAAAAGCCACAACTATTTCACGTCATCGAAATAATGGCACCCCCATAGTCCAAAATAGATATAAAACTATGTGGATTTTTAAACAGCTTAAATCTTTAATGGGTTTTCTACTACATATTTTAGTAAGAGTTTTTTGTTGTTGTTGTTGTTTGTTTTTTCTTAGTTTGAAGACTATTTTAATAATCTAAAGAACCTTCTGTGCAGAGGGAAGGTTCCAGGTTCTTTGTGGAACCTTAAATTCTAAAAACATTTATTTTTAAATGTGTATGGGGTGAGACTTAAAGGACTTAAAAACCCAAATATAAAGCTCAAGCTTGTGTCTAAAGGGATGGTTCTTGTAAAAATGAAAATCCTGTCACCATTTGCTAACTCTCATCTCATTTCAAATCTGTATGACTTTATTCCGTGTAACACAGCGGCCACGTACGCACTGCAGCTAAATTCGGTTGTCAGTTCACCTTTTACTCCTTAATCACGTTCTGTAAACACATAATTCACTAAAATATGGGAGCGACAACCGCATTCGACAACCGCATTAACTCCCGAAGAATACAGGTAGTGACAATCGCATTTACAGAAATTCTATGCAGTGTGTACGGAACCGAACTGAACAAGTAGTTATTAATGACGTATTTAAATGCGCATCAAAAATGTATGTGAGGTGAAAGAAAGTAACAGTGAAAGAATTTTAACCTTAGCACATTTTGACACAGGGCTAGTTGCACTTACGAGCCCTGTGGTAAACTAACAGGGTGACCAGATCTTCATAGAAAAAACAACAAACAAGGACAAGCACAAAAAACTTTAAAACACCCAAATGCTTTGTTTTATAACATCAAAAAATTATATGTCTCATATCTTCAACAGACCACTTTATTAACGGGATAAAGTGCCTAGGTTTATGAGCTAAGACCAAGCAACATGCCTAAAAGCACTTGTAAATATGAGGACATGGCAACACTGCAAAACAGTTCTCTCTAAAGCAGCCTCCCAAGCGTAAACAAAACACAGCACGTCTATCAGCGGTAGTCGACGGACAAAAAGAGTCTTCGGACAAAAAATAGCAGATATCAAACGGCTAAATTCTTATTCACTCCTGGAAGACGCCAAAATGTTGCTATGGTTACAAATGTGGGAGTGACTGCTGTTCCGTACACACATGGAACGATAATTTACGGGACTCAATCTCTCCTTTAAATGCGGTTTTCAGTCCTGAAACTTGCAGTGTGTAAGTGGCCAGAAGTGACCATCAGGACATTCCCATGTTCAAAGGCAGTTCGGTTGTCAGTTCAACTTCTACTCCTTATTCGTGTTTTGTAAACACATAATTCACTAAAATAAGGGAGTGACAACCGCATTCGACAACCACATTAACTCCTGAAAAATACAGGTAATGACATACACATTTACAGAAATTCTACACAGTGTGTATGGAACCAAACTAAACAGTTGTTACTGATGTAGTTAAACGTGCATCAGAAATGTGTATTTGTCTGTAGGTGAGATGCAAGAAAATAACAGTGAAAGAAGTCTTAACCTTACACCGTGTCTACAGCGGACGCGAGCAGCGTGACAAAATACTGTAGAACCCATTATGATCATTGCTGTCTACACTGGATGCGTCGCAGCATGGCACGACACGACACAACGAATCCCGACAGTAAACTGCTACTGCATTCTATTTATGACGTGCTCACACAAAGTTCAAACGATTTGCAACGGACGCTTTGTGAAGAAGGTGGTCAAAAAAGTTTTTTGATTAATAATCTGCTTTTGTTAGCTAAGAATTTTTTTAAATCACCCCCCCTGTTTATAGTATTTAAGAATTATTTGAGACAATACGTAAAAGCTTTGTCAAAAACAAAAAAGCTGAAATCTTGTTAGAGTTATTTGATAAATATAATTTATTATAATTTTTTTGTGTATCCCCTATGTATTATTCATAGTTATTAATATGGTTGATTTAAAGTTTGAATGTTTGTATATCTATTTATTTATTTTTATTTTATTTTATTTTGTTGTTGTTGTTGTTGTAGTTTGATTTTTGTCTTGTATTGGTTTATTTATGTTTGTTTTGTACTCTAAGTCTAAGCCCCTCTTAAAATGGTTGACCTTGAATGTAAGTTGTATGGCATTTTGTTTTGTAAATTTGTAATTTTTTTTGTTATATTCAAAAAAAAAAAAAAAAAAAAAAGCAACAGACGCTTTGTCGCGTCCAGTGTAGACACAGTGTTAGCACATTTTGACACGGGGCTATTTGTGCTCACAAGCCCTGTGGTAAAATGTCAGTATTGCCAGATCTTCACAGAAAAGAAAAAAAAACACACAAACAAGGACAAGCACTAAAACACTAAAACACCCAAATGCTTCATGTATTATAACATGTACATAGCCAAAAGTAGACCATCATGTCATTCCCATGTTATAAGTCAGTTTGACAACTTTACTTTAGAGCTTAAATTTAACTTGACATTCCTTAAAGAAATAGATTTCAGTTTTTGTCATGCATTTAGGTATGGGATTTTAGCTGGATTTTGGAGTTCATCCGACAGCCTTTTCTAGGTTGAACAGGTTTACTGCACACCCGTGTGCTGATCTACCTCACGTACAGTATTACGGAGAGGTCGGTCTATTCTTTGTCCTACCCGAAAACCTGCTGTGAGATGGTGAGTCATTCGATCTCATTCTCTACACACACATATTCACTCGCTCTCTTATTCAACTGCAAGAGATGGACACGTTCTTACATCACATACACTTCTGCTCTTTCATTTTCTCTCTCACACATCTTGCCATTTAGAAATTCAGCTCAACATTCTGTTTGAATATAGATTGAAAGTTCTGTATGCGCTTCGTATTTATTGATATTATGAGCAAGTTTTTATGCTGTTTTCTATATTTTATGTATGAAAAGCCAGATTCATGACATGCATTGTAATTCAGTGATCCATACTTAAAAAAAAAAAAAAAAAGGTTTAGTGACCATAATTTAACAAAAAAAGCATGCAATTAAATGAAAATGCATACATTTCAGGCCACTACTTAAATACAGTATTGAAACCATTATCCATAAAATTAATTTATGCAACACCATTACACATTTTAATACAGTTTTACTATTTTTGGCTTGTTACCAAGCATTAGCTATTGATATTTCTTGTCGCATGCCAGAAAAATGGCCATAAAAAAGGAAAATGACCATATAGTAATTTCGTGGAGTACTAATTTCCATAAATTCCATAATGCAGACATCAATTTCCAACATGTCTATGCTCTTCTGCTCTTCTGATTATGGCCAAAAAATAATACAAATGATACAAATTTCAGTTAATTCCATGAAATGCAATAGTGACAGGATTTGTGTTGCACTGCTTAATTTAAATAATCAGACTGAACCAACAACAAAAAAAAAACCATTTTTCCCCATGCATATTCACACAGATCTATCATCTCTTGTTCACTGTCTCAAGTAGTTGTAAATGAAAAGGTTGCATCTGCGGGTGATAAAATATAGGCTGTGTTTGAATGTGACAGTGAATTATAAAGTTTATGTTGCTGTATTTTTATATAAAGCAGAGCGAGGACTCTTGGTTATGTTTCCCACAATGATCATTGCTGTAACTATAATGACAGTTTTCATGTCTTACGTTTTGCAGCGTAATTCAGGAGAGCTCTCAGGGATGCATTTAATCACTGCATTAAGTAACAGATGCGTTTTGGCTAATACACATCCAATCAGCAATTTTAGCAAATGCGTAATTATCGGCTGCAAAATTACATTAATGTAATCAGAGCTGTGATTCTGTGATGTGTGAGGGAAACGTAAGTGAGGTAAATTACAGTCGGGGAGTAAGACTAGTGGCTCTGTTTAATACACAACTTTTCCTGACGCAGAAGCAGCTGTGTCTAGTTGCCACGGTAACTCTTTTTTATTTTAAGTTAGCACTGCCAATCAGAAAGGAAACAAAGTGCGCAAATTTCTTCATTTCACATGCTGTGCCGTGCAATTAAAGTCCACCCTGTGCTGGGCTAAATATAACACGAATATTGAATATGCCGTGAACTTTCACAGCAAGTTTACTTGTGTTTTTTCTGCTGTACAGTTAAGAATTGGATTATATGTTCTTGAATTATATTAGACAATTAGGTGAATCGTTTGAGCTGGTTTATTTAAATGAAGTGTTCAAATCAAGTGATTCCCTAAAATGAATCTTGAGTGTGTTTAATTATTGCCTCATTTCTGTCTGCTCTAAATGTGACACTACACCATTATCTGCTCAAAATTAGCTGTTACTGAAAAATGTCGTGTTTTGAAACAGTTGCTTCCCAATATTATTGGTTAGTATGAGTCTGTTTTGACTGACGGTTGTTTTAAATTGCAGAGTGTCTGGGTCATGGAGTTCACAGAGATTTTACATTCAGCTGTCTTCTCTTCTTTGACAGGCGAAATGCATTTAACTGGGCGCTGAGCGTTGAATCAGCGTATCGCAAATATCTGTTCCTCTTTTTTCCCCTCTAATGACGCTCGGGACTGTTATTAGAAACCCCATGAAATGACAAATAATTTGCTTGCCCTTTTTGTAACTGCAGAGGCTTTTAGCTGACATCTGACTGATTTTACTTGACAACACAGCCTGAAAACTATGATGTACTACTTTCTACAAGATTGCTTGTCGAATGCAGGTGAAACCTTCTCATTCCAGAAAACTCCTTTATTTGACATATGCATACATCACTGTGAATATGTTTTAATATTCTGGTCTGTGTTCCCTCAACATAAAAGAATCTACTGTTCACAAGTTTTTAATGTTTTTGAAAGAAGTCTCTTCTTCTCACCAAGGTTGCATTTATTTATCTAAAATACAGGAAAAATGGTAAAATGTAATTACAATTTAAATAATTCTATTTTTATTTTATATATATATTAAAATGTAATTCATTTCTGTGATGGCAAAGCTGAATTTTCAGCATCATTATTGTGATATGAACCTTCAGAAATTATTCTAATATGTTGAATTGGTGCTCAAGAATCATTTCATATTATTAATATAATGTTGAAAACATTAAAAGTTGCATGGTATTAATGAAGAGGAAGTTCAAATAAACAGCATTTATTTGATATAATGTACAGTAAACAAGGTTTTTTGTTACAAACTAGAAATCTTTGTCATTTTTGAAAAAAAAGTATTCACTTATTCACATATATTTCCTGAATTTTTCATAATGTGTCATAATGTGCAATTCAGCCTTCACCAGGAGTTCGATCTGACCAATCATAGTGGCAAATCTGCCTTTTTGCCCAACAAAACCAACCAGACAGGAAGGTAGATTTACGTCGTTTGGACTTGAACGTGAAAAATAGTGTATTGAAGTCTTTTCGCCGTTGAAACAAGTATAGTTGAAGTCATAAGTTTACAGAATCTGCAAAATGTTCTGCAAAATTATTTTACTAAAATAAGAGGGATCATACAAAATGCTTGTTATTTTTTATTTAGTACTGACCTGAATAAGATTTCACATAAAAGATGTTTGCATATAGTCCACATAAGAAAATAATAGTTGAATTTATAAAAATGACGCTGTTCAAAAGTTTACATACACTTGATTCTTAATACTGTGTTGTTACCTGAATGATCCACAGCTGTGTTTTTTTGTTTAGTGATAGTTGTTCATGAGACCCTTGTTTGTCCTGAACAGTTAAACTTTCTGCTGCTCTTCAGAAAAATCCTTCAGGTCCCACAAATTCTTTGCCTTTTGTATGATCCCTCTTATTTTGGTAAAATAGTTAACATTTTGCAGATTCTGCAAGGTGTATGTAAACTTTTAACCTCAACTGTACCTTCTGATGTTCATGTTGTGTCGTGCCAAGTCTTTACATTGTATAACATAGGTGAGATATAGTTTTGGATAAAGATAAATAGATAAACAATTTGTATATGCATTACTTTTATTAAATCTTTGCAAGATTAAGAAGCAGGATCCACAGAGGTTTTAACCCCCCAATCCGAACAAAGAGGTTTACTTCAAAGACAAACGCCGCTGCTCTGAAGCTGGATCATTAGCTCTGGGCCTCATAAATAACAGGCCCCAGCAAACCACCAGGAGATGATGTCTCTTGTGATCTCATGGCTCAGTCAAAAGATCCCCAGCAGCAGACCAGGCAGTCTCGACGGCTGCTTTAGTACCGTTTTCTCAATTGCACCCTCTATAAGAAAGCAAATCTGCCCTGCTTGCAGCCCACTATTATGGATCTTTTGAAAGACTGTGATCATGTACTGTAGTTGCCATGGTGATAAAGGACGGTCACACTGCTTCTACATGTGATAGTGCCGGTGAGTGATTCCTGATGGGATAGATTCTGGTTGACTCATTGCACGTGGTTGGGAAGAAGTTTGAGTTTTGAGTAGGCTGGTTCGCTGCACTGAGGGATAATTAGTGTTGGTCAGGGAACGGATCAGTTGATATGTTTTCAGAGGATTTGGAAGACTATTCCTAGTGTTAACATGGGAGTTAAACTCAGATCTGTAGCTGCAGGGCGGCGCATTGCGAGATGAAAGCATGAACTGCAGTTATTAGGCCAACAGTGAGTAAATATGATTTGTATTTGTTAAAAGCTTACTGTATGAATTATAAAAATGACTTTCAGTGGGGTCAGAAACTTTATAGACAGTCTTAGTGACTTTTACAGTTAGCAAAGCATGAAATATTTTAATGACTTTTAAAACAAAACACTAATTGATTTCTAAATTGATGTTAATGATCTGATACTGACTGTAACATAAAGTTCTTGAGTAGCTGTTGCTATGTTACCGCTCTTAAAAAACATTATTTTTGAATTTTCATTTGACCTTTTGCTAAGTTTTGTTCTTTTCTTAAGTAATGTGTTGATAAAGTGGTAAAAATATAATGCATATTTTTTTTTTGTGGGCTAGAATTAGTTGTGACTTTGCAAAGCATTTTATGTGCCATTATTATAATTTATTAATTATTATTTTAACACTGTCCTTACTACCTTTCTTGGCCTTGAACGTGTCAGTTGCATTGCTGTCTAAGGTCAGAAAGCTCTTGGATTTCATCTAAAATATCTTTATTTGTGTTCTGAAGATGAATGAAGGTCTTACAAGTTTGGAATGACATGAGAGTGAGTAGTTAATGACAGAATTTTCATTTTTGAGTGAACTGTCCCTTTAAGACAGTTCTTTTAAGGCTTTCTTTAAGGGGTGCAAGCTTGAATTAGCAGGGTCAGACCTCCTCAAAATCCCTGAGGATGTTTGAGTGGCGAGTGGATGTTTATGATGTCAGAGATGCACTGCAACTCTAAGGTTGTTCCACTGAATGCTCAGCACAGAAACACTCAGAGGCCACAGTGACCATGAGACCGTGTCCTTTAATGCAGCTCATAAACTATAAAAGATTGCGTCTATTTTAAACATCACTGCTCTAATCAAAGGCTCAAAGATGTTGTGAAATAACCATATAACTTTGTGACTCTTGTTCGTGAAATTTATAGTCCGGTTTACTCACTAAAATTTGATTTTGTGTATCTTCCATTCAGTGTTTGCAGGGTTTTGTAATGAGATTCAGTCATTTGTGACTCCTGGGGGTTTAGAGAGAGAGAGAGAGACATGGCTGGCAAACAGATGCACAGGCCTGGAGATGCACCTGTTGCTGTACTTTGGGACCTGGCCTTCATACCTTCTGCATTTCAGATTGTTCTGGGCTTTGAAAGGCACCAGAGCAAATATGTATCATCATTTTCTGCTTGGCTTGTCACGCTGTCGTTGCCACATACATCTTCGGGTACAAAAGTTTTTCTCCTCTTGAAAGAAAAAGGAGCAAGAATTCCTACAATGACAAGACATATGTCCAATAATTAACTAGTTTTTGGTCAATCTGTAGATAGGACTGGGTATTCATTTACATTTCCCAATTAAATTCACATTTCATTTGGATTCTGATTCATTTGGATTCCTGCATATTTTCTCTAACATATTGTGTACAATTCTTTGATCTATTCATAAAATATGTCATCACTGAAACTACTGATAACTTGATGTTATTCAGTAAACACTCAGTAAATGATTTGAGAGATAACTCTTGAGTTTGTGATTGTTTTTAAGTGATTCATTAAGTGAATCAGATCAAAAGAATTGAGCTACACTGGTTGTACTGTATGTTTTTTGATTCACTAAAAAGAAGCAGTTAATATGAATCATTTGCTTATGAATCAGCCAACATTGGTTGTGTTGTATGCATTTGATTTAATAAAAAAAAACAGATTCATTAGAATCAATTGTTTTTGAATTGGACAACACTGGTTGTGCTGTATGTTTTTGATTTACAAAAAAAAAAAATGTTCATAAGAATCAGTTGTTTATGAATTGGACCACACTGTTCGTGCTATGTGCATGGATTGGCAAAAAGGAATTGGTTCATAAGAATCATTTGTTTATGAATCACTCCACACTGGTTACACTGTTATGTTTTTGATTCACTAAAAGGAAACCGTTAATATGAATCACTTGCTTATGAATCAGCCAACACTGGTTGTGTTAAATGCATTTCATTCAATAAAAAGAACCGGTTCAATTGAATCATTTGTTCATAATTTGGACAACACTAGTTGCGCTGTATGTTTTTGATTTACTGAAAATAACTGTTTTTTAAGAATCAGTTGCTTACAAATTGGATCACACTGTATGTGTGCTCTATATGCATTGGATTGGCTAAAAAGAACTGGTTCTTAAGAATAATTTGTTTACATATCACTCCACATTTGTTACACTGTTTTTGATTCAATAAAAAGAAACTGTTAATATGAATCATTTGCTTATGAATCACACCACACTGATTGTGTTGTATGCATTTGATTCAATTAAAAGAATCTGTTCATTAGAATCTTTTGTTTATGAATTGGACAACACTGGTTGCGCTGTATGTTTTTGATTTACTAAAAAGAATCGTTTATATGAATAAGCTGTTTATGAATTGGACCACACTGTTTGTGCTATATGCATGGATTGGCAAAAAAGAATTGGTTCATAAGAATCATTTGTTTATGAATCACTCCACACTGGTTGCACTGTTTGTTTTTGATTCACTAAAAAGAAATGGTTAATTTGAATCATATGCTTATGAATCAGACCACGCTGGTTGTGTTGTATGCATTTGATTCAATAAAAAGAACCGGTTCAATAGAATAATTTGTTCATGAATTGGACAACACTGGTTGCACTGTATGTTTTTGATTTCCTAAAAAGAACCATTTATATGAATCAGTTGTTTACGAATTGGACCACTGATTTACTAAAAAAAATGTTTATAAGAATAAGTAGTTTATGCATTGAACAACACTTTGCCCCTTATGCGTTGGATTGGCTAAAAAGAACTCGTTCAAAAGAATCATCTGTTTATGATTCGCACCACACTGGTTGCACTGTGTTTTTGATTTACTAAAAAGAAAAGGCTAATATGAATCATTTGTTCATGAATTGGACAACACTGGTTGTGCTGTATGCTTTTAATTTACTAAAAAGAGACGTTTGAAGAATCAGTTGTTTAAGAATTTTACCGCAATGTTTGTACTATATGTGTTGGATTGGCTAAGAAGAACTGGTTCATAAGAATCATTTGTTTATGAATCACACCACACTAGTTGCAATGTGTTTTTAATTAACTAAAAAGAGCTGGTTCATTTGAGTCATTTGTTAAATGAATCAGTACACACTGTGTGCACTTTGATTTTGATGGACTAAAAAGCTGGTTTATAATAATAATTTCCTTGGACCATACTGGTTAAGCTGTATGTTTTTGGTTCATTAAAAAACTTTTTGTTCATAAATCTGACTACACTCGCAACCAGTCATGAACAAATAACTCAGTGTCATTGCTTGAATCTCACAAGGACAACTTAATGGAGTTATTAAGGTGCCAATATTTTGCAGTGCATGACCTTTTTATCTCATTACATTCAATTCCTAATGCAAATTTAGGTGAAATATGATTTGATTCAGCGGTGCATGAAACGCTAACATAGAATATCGATCTTGGTTTTTTTCAAGATCATTCAAATTAAGAACTGGAAAAATCTATATTTTTACCCAGCCCTAACTATAGATAGATTGTTAGACATACAGTACTTGTTCCTAAATTCTCACTATACACACACTTCACCCTCAGCCAGTGTGGTTCAATAAATGCATAGCAAAAAGTATGAAAACATTATTGGGTCAGTGAATGGAAGAAAGTAACCTTGTCCAATGTCATTCCTCCTCACTGCCAGGGGACTGTACAGGTGGACAGATGGTACTATACAGCCTGTTGGCACCAAGTAAGAAGAATCCCCAGTAGCGCTTCTTAGAGCACCATGCTGGAATAAACCCTGGCTAAAGGTCCTCTAAGATGCCACACTGTTCATTATGGACTCCAATTTGGCCACTATCCTGTTCCCTGCTTTGTCTCCAGTGAGTTCAAAGTGAGCGCGGTATCAAAGGTGGCCTTTGGAATCGTCTGAACCGCTATTGTTCCCTCAGCAGATGACAGCAATGAAAAACAAGCCATTACACTTGCACATCGCTAACAGCTTGCTGCACACAATGAGAGATCTGAGCCACGTCAGATAATTCAGTCTGCTCTGGCCTTTCTTTCACAGCACTTCTGTGTTGTGAACAGTTCCCTGGGGTTCCTCAGGGCTGATCAACACCTTCTCTGACACATAGTCTTGTAGCTTAGTGAATTGCTATGTATGTGTAGGTATGGTAGAACCAAGATCTGGAAGAATTCGCAGGTGTCTATTTGCATTGCCCTGAGCTTCCACCCAAAGTCAGATTGGCGAGATGGTTTTGTGGTTACTGGAGAATTAAAAGAACATCTGATTCATCAAGCCAGTCTTATCCAGGTGGTACCGGTCTCTGTGGAACACGTAGAACATCCTAATCAAGAAGTTAAAGGAATGAAGCTGAAGCACAGAAAGTAAGAGCAGGTTTTGAAGATCCTCACAGATGGGATGTCACCTGTCCCGAGCTTCTTGGGATTGATTTGTTTCTAATCAAAACCCCTAGGGGTCTGTGGAAGCAGGTTTGCACTTAATTCAGAGATAAAGAATTGGCCCCCGTTAATGGGTGTGAGTGTGAATTTAAACCAAGAGAATGACAGGAAAAGGGAATTCTATCTATCTGTCTATCTATCTATCTATCTATCTATCTATCTATCTATCTATCTATCGTTCTATTGTTCTATCATTCCATCCATCTATCGTTCTATCCATCTATCGCTATGTCAGTCTATTGTTCTATCTATCTACCTATCTATCTGTCTATCTATCGTTTTATCTATCATTATGTCATTCTGTCAGTCTATTGTTCTATCTGTCTGTGTCTATCTATCGTTATATCATTCTATCTGTCTATTGTTCTATCTGTCTATCTATCTGTCTATCTATCTGTCTATCGTTCTGTCTATCTATTGTTCTATCTGTCATTCTGTCCATCATTATATCATTCTATCAGTCTATTATTCTATGATCTATCTATCTGTCTATCTATCTATCTGTCTATCTATGTTCATCCATCTATCTGTTTATCCATCTATTCATCTGCTGTTTATTCATCCATCATTCTGTCAATCCATCCATCATTCTATCTACTCATCTATCCATCCATCATCCATTTATCCATGCATCCATCCATCTTGTCTATCTACCCATCCATCCATCCATCCATCCATCCATCCAATTATCATCCATCCTTTTATTCATCTATCATCCATCCATCGTTCTATCTATTCATTCATCTATAAATCCCTCAATCATACATCCTTTTATCCATCTGTCATTGTCTATCTATATATCTATCAGCTCTGTTCATCCATCTATCTATTTATCCATCTATTCATCTGCAGTTTATTCATCCATCATTCTATCATACATCCATCCATCCATCCATCCATCATTCTATCTATTCATTCATCTATAAATCCATCCATCATCCATCCATCCATCCATTCATTATCCATCCTTTTATCCATCTGTCATTCTTTCTATCATTGTTCCATCCATCCATCAGCTCTGTTCATCCATCTATCTATTTATCCATCTGCTGTTTATTCATCCATTATTCTATCCATCAATCATTCTATCTACTCATCTATCCATCCATCATCAATCCATCCATGCATCTATCCATCCTTTTATCCATCTGTCATTCTTTCAATCATTCTGCCATTGTTCCATCCAGCCATCCACCATTCTATCTGTTGTTCTATCTATCTATCTATCAGCTCTGTTCATCCATCTATCTATTGCTGTTTATTCATCCATCATTCTGTCTACTCATCTATCGTTCTATCATTCTATCTATCGTTCTATCCAAAACCCTTGGTTATACAAAGTTCTACAAAACAAACTGAATTGCAATTTTAAAAAAAGCATTTTCAATTCAAATCTAAATGATGCACAACCCCGCTAGGGAGTGAATACACTGAATACTTTTCTCCATTTGTTTCTAACACTCATATGTGAATATCAAGTTCACAGAAAGAAAGATATTCCTGTGGTATAAGCTGCAAGGTGACGGCTCACTACGTACTTTCTCAAAAGGTTTTTTTGAGATGGAGATGTGGATTTTTAAGTGCTCTGAAGTCTGATTTAAAATGTCTCCTGCAGGTTTAAATTCCACTGGGTGTAAATCTCAGCCTGCAAATAGTTCTTCTCGCCTTGATTTTTCTGTCGTCGCTGCCCATCAAAGCTCTGACCCCACTTGCTCAGCTGTCAGAGTTGGCATGCTCGAACTTCTCTCATGCCCTCATTTGGTACTTTTTCTTTCTCATAAAACTTTTCGATGGCACCTCACATTGTGCTTGCTTTTTCCTTTTCTGTTTTCACCAGGTGGTGTTTTCTCTTCAGATTCTGGAACTTAGACTAATTAGTAGCTGTAATCTTTACTCTCTTTGGGATTGGCGTCAGTAGAATTGCATAATACCCTCTGGTATCTGTAGTTTAATTGCTGATGAAGAAGTGGAGAAGATATATAAGAAAGTTATGAGAAACTGAGGAAGATTACAGCTCACGTAGGAGGTATCTCACCCTACGGTTTTCAAGCCTCATACTGTACACGATATGGAAGCCTGTTTCGCCTTAAAGATAAAAATCAGAAGATACTTAGATGAAGTTTAAAACAAGTCAAATTGCAAGGTATGAAGTCAGACTGTGACAAGATATGAAGTCACAATTGGGAGATATAAAGCATTTATGAGAAATAAAGTTGTGTTTACTCTGAGGTGGAAATGCTATCATAACCTGGGCCACAGGAAAGCTGATTAATGAATCTAACACCTTAGTCTCGCATTTATCCTTGACTTGCTTTCAAATAGCAGTGTCTTTTTGATTTATTATCTTGCTCAAGAGTGCCATTGATATTTACAGTAGGCTCTGCCAATATCTGTAACTTCGGTGCCTGCGTTAGCTTAACCCAAAGCTGCTTGGTACAGCAAACTTTCCAGGGCATTGAACAAGCACTGCTACCCTTTCTAAACACACTTTATATCCTTCTGTCCTCAGGAGCAACATAAACCAAATTGGCTGTTGTGCAGCAAGACTTTGTTTTTGCAGATAACAGCTTGGGAACTGACAGAGTGACCTACCTATTTTCCTTATAGTAGTAGGAAGAAATCCATTTGTTATTCCAATTCCCTCCAAAGATGAAATGAACAGAAAAAGCAAGTGTTATCTTAAAAGTGGATTACTGCCTTTGTGTTCTGATGGTTTTTTAGTGCGCAGATCAGATTTAAACTTAAGCTAATGAACCTCTTGAAGCTTTTGTACCATTTATCTTCTTTTATGTCATGGTAGAGGGCAACTTTTGAAGTTCGTTGTGCTTTATTTGATTCAACAGGCCTGAATTTGGCTCTCTGAGGAGACTTTAAAAGTTTCGAGGAGTTTTATTTGGCTGTTAAGTTTATTGCCTTAGGAAGCAGCCCATGAAGGGCAGATGAACTGAAGTGTGAATATTCATGCTGAACTTCATGCTGGAGGAAGTCTCAGATAAAACAAACACTTGAAATGAAGAGCCATGCTTCACAGATTTGGCACCGACCCATCCAGCACATCTAAAATCCCTCTATTCAAACTCTTCTGTCTGGGTTTAACGTGCACCAGATGCAACGAGAAATGTCTTGTTTAGATAACAAGCAAAAATATATAAAATCTGCAGGCATTTTATGGGGTGAGAACTGTCAGGGATCATGTAATATTTATTATATATATATGAATTAAATATATTTGGGGGTTAGAACACTCTAAAACAACCCAACTTGGGTTATTCGGCAACCCAGCACTGGGTAAATATTGGACAGAAAACATGTTGGGTTATTTTGACCCAGCTGGTTGGGTTTAATGTTTTTACCAAACATGCTGGGTTATTTTAGGTCAACTATTGTTTAAAAATTATTGTATTGCTGGTTTAAAATGGACTGGAGCTTATAAAAACACACACAGAATTACTACACTGTAAAAAATAAAAAACACAATTTGTTGAGTCAGCTTAAAATAATTTGTTACCCTGCTGCCTTAAAATTTTAAGTTCAGTCAACTAAAATAAGTTTAGTCAACTTGAAATGTTAAGTTGTACTAAGTAACAACGTAGATATTTGTGTTTGCTAAACTTAACAGACGTGTAAGTAACCCAGCTGCCTTAAAATTTTAAGTTGATTCAAATCAAATATCTAAGTTGTCACTTAGTATAATTTAAAATTTCAAGTTGAATAAACTTTTTTTGAGTTGACTGAACTTAAAATTTTAAGGCAGCCAGGTTACAAATTATTTTAAGTTGACTCAACAAATTGTTTTTTATAGTGTAGAGGCAACAGCAATAATCAAAAGATGAACATTTATTATTAAGCAAGAACACATGGACAAAATACAAGACAAACTGAATTTATTTGGGTAATTACAGCAAAGTTTACAATATTACATACATTTAAACTCATTTAACAAGCATTTTAGACATAAAAAATGTAACATTTAAAAGTAGAATTTTAATTTTAGTGTATTCAACCGTTCTCTGTAATCGCTTTTTACAAAATAGAGCATATCATGCCGATATGATGCCAAAATCTGAGCCGGTGAAAGGCTGCTGTTCGCCGGGTTAACTACAAACTTTAGACCACAGCCTCGTGTTTCACTCGAAATGATGCCATGACTGACTCCAAAAACTGCCCATAAACAAACAGTACTGACATTAGAGAACATATTTTAAGTTTAAACTCAGTACAATAACGCAAAAAAAAAAAAAAAAAAAAAAAACATTTATTTTATGCCGTGCAAAAAGTTTCCGTCCTGCAAAACAGCTGCTGCTGACGCAGCTGACTGGCATCTTGTCCTTTTGTTGCATTGCGTAAAATAATACAATTTACAGCACAGTAAAGACTTTATAAATGCAATAAAATGTTTACAAACCTTTATTTCGCTGAACAAGTGCAAATCGGCAACGCTGAGAATCGCTTTCTCCTGTAGAGGACTCAAAAAGCCTGCGCTCTGACTGTAACACAGCAGTTGGGTTGTTTTGTCAGAGACAGGCTTAACCCAGCGACTGGCTAGAAAAAAACAACCCAGCATTAAAAATGACCAAGCAAAAACTACCCAGCACCTGGGTAAAAAATATACAAAATAACCCAATAAAATGACCCAATGGGCTGAACCCAGCATTTGGGTTAAAAAAAACCCAACATGCTCTTCTTTTGAACTTCATATAAATTGTTAATAATATTGCTTTATCAGCAAATTAGAATGAATTCTGAAGAATCATGTGACACTGACGACTGGAGTAATGATGCAAAAAATTCACCTTTGCATCACAGGAATAAATTCTGTTTTAAACTGTGTTAAAATAGAAAACCACTATTTTAAATTGCAATAATATTTCACAATATAGTTTTTTCTGTATTTTTAATCAAAGAAATGCAGCCTTGATGAGCAGAAAAGACTTAAAAAAAACAGTGAACGACCAGTGAATGGTGGTGAATAGATTAGAACTTGGCATTGGTTTAATTCTAGTGGACATTTTTGTGACTTTTGGAAAGATTTTTTTGGAGGTCCTTTGGACTTTTTTGACTGTTTTAAGAACAGACTCTTCTTAACTTTACATTTCTGAGGTTCCACAATCATTGAAGAGATGTACTCACAGCATTCTCACACCCTGTAGACTTGATTTCGGACTGGCTTTGTAAACAGCCCTGACAGCTTTCGCTATTGACTGTAGCACCCGAGGCAAAGGCAGCACGTAGAATTCAAAGTGAGCTTATTTTTCAATGCCTGTGGCAAAGGAAGTGTAGCTCAAGATCCTGTTGTATCATTGAATATGTGCAAAAAACACTGTAAATGTGAAAGATATTCTACTATTCTAAGAGCCCTCATGCAGAACTTCAGTTTTGGAGCACAGAAATATTTTCATGAACTGACCTCTTCCAAGCAGGCGTATTTCATCACAACTCTCTATCTCTTCTGTTTCTGCAGTCATACTATTGACATGCTTTCCCCATTTCAAGAGATATTCTGTATTCAGTAAAAAGAAATATTTTTTAGTCGTCATATACTTGAGACGACTTCTTTTTCCTTAAGGGTTGTACCCTGCTTTATCTGTCTTTGTCTTTTTAGTGCAGCTGCTCTCATGCGTGACAGTGATGCACATATGCATCCTAATGTGTCAGAATTTCTCCATATGCTCATATGCAAATTCTAGCAAGACATTGAGATATGTTATCTGTATTTGGATTGAGTTTTATAATACACTGTAGTGTTTCGAAGCATATATCTGCCTGCAGTACGATTTCTTTTGAATTCTCTGAATTTATGTTCAGAGTAACAGTTTTTTCCTGATACTCTAAAGAAAATCCCACACAATCTAACTTTCGCACTTTGTCATTGCAGTGTATAGTATGGCAGGTGACAAAAATACCCTGAGTAAAATCTTGCATTCATTCACAGTTTTGGTTTTTTTTTTTTTTTTTTTTTTTTGCTGTTGTCTTTCCAAGACAGTTGCTGTGTGAGATATTACAGACACTTTTAAGTCATATGTCATGTGTTTATTTGCATGTATTCAGGTTTTTCCAAATGAACCTACTATGTTTAAAATGTAGGTGACATTACACATCATTGTATTTAGATAATTTAGCAAATACTAGGTATACATGTGCTAGAATGTATGACATTTAGCATTATTAGATGTGATTTTTTTTTTTTTTTTTTTTTTTTTTTTTTCTGCTTCTTACAGAGTTAAAGCATCTCCTTAAAGGGATAGTTCACCCCAAAATGAAAATTGTGTGTTTAATTATTCCCCTTCATGTTGTTCCAAACCTGCAAGACCTTTGTTCATCTTCAGAACACAAATGAAGATATTTTTGATGAAATCTGAGAGCTTTTTGACCCTGCAGAGACAACAGTGCAACTGACACATTCAAGGCCCAGACAGGTAGTAAGGAGATTGTTAAAATAGTCCATGTGACATCAGTGGTTCAACTGTAATGTTATGAAGCTTCAAGAATATGTGTCCTGGTAGCCTACTCTTGTGAATGGTGTTGAAGACTGACAGAGAAGAAATTGTTAAATAAAGTCGTAAATATTTTGTTTGTTTTTTTATTGCGTACAAAAAGTATTCCTGTAGTCGTATATACTACACACAGCCGTTGTTCACTGACGAGCTGCGCAAATCCATGTTCATTATCAGTGTGAATTTGCGCAGCTCGTCAGTGAACAACGGCTGTGTGTAGTATATACGGCTCAACGTGAAATCACGCACCTGATGGCATTTACCGCTGATTACAGAACCGGCTTTACTGACAAAACGCGCAAGCATTTCGGCCGATACGTTTCGGTGCATCCCTACATGTGACATCAGTGTTTCAACCTTAATTTCATAAGACTACAGGAATACGTTTCGGTGCATCCCTAGTCACATGGACTATTTTAACAATGTTCTTACTACCTTTCTGGGCCTTGAACGTGGTAGTTGTGTTGCTGTCTATGCAGGGTCAGAAAGCTCTCCAATATCATCAAAAATATCTTTTTGTGTTCCAAAGATGACAAAGGCCTTACGTGTTTGGAATGACATGAGGATGAGTAATTAATGACAGATTTTTATTTTGGGGTGAACTGTCCCTTTAAATATCATTGTGCCTGTTATATACAGTACCCAGTCAAACCTTTTTTAATCTTTCTTCTGCTCACCAAACCTGCGTTTATTTGATCCAAAGTACAGCAAAACAGTAAACTTTTGAAATATTTTTACTATTTAAAATTGTTTTCTATTGGAACATTTTTTGAAATGTAATTTATTCCTGTGATTTGAAAGCTGAGTTTTAGCATCATTACTCCAGTCACATGATCCTTCAGAAATCATTCTAATATTCTAATTTGCTGCTCAAAAAACATTTATTATTATTATTATTATTATTATTATGTTGAAAACAACTGAGTAGAACTGAGAGTTTTTTCTTTAATGAATAGAAAGAACAGCATTTATCTGAAATTGATTTTTTTTGTAACATTATAAATGTCTTTATCATCACTTTTGTTCAATTTAAAGCATCCTTGCTAAATAAAAATACTAATTTCTATAATTTCTTTACCCAAAAAAATTATTAAAGAATTCCAAGCTTTTGATTGGTAATTAATATATAATGTTACAATAGCTTAATAAAAAAAAGATAATAAGTGTTACTAAAACAGCAAATCAGCATATTAGAATGATTTCTGAAGGATCACGTGACACTGGAGTAATGATGCTGAAAATTTTGCTTTGATCACAGGAAAAAATTACATTTTAAAATATATTCAAATAGAAAGCAGTTTACAATATTTACAAAATATTTACAATATTACTACCTTCGATGTATTTTGGATCATATAAATGCAGGCTTGGTAAGCAGAACTTCTTTAAAAAACATAAATCTTACTGTTCAAAAACTTTTGACTGGTAGTGTCTTTCAGGGCTGCTAATATTGCTGACTCCATATGATTTATCACTTGTGTTTGAATTTTTCATTTCTTAAGTCACCTTGAAAAGCATCTCCTGAATGAGCAAATGTTAATATATTGGAAACATTTTGCTCTTTTTCTACAAAAATAAGATATATGTTTTTCACACTGAGTAAAGATGACAAAATGTGATGTGACATTTAACATTAGTACAGATTGTACAATATATGCATAATGATATTTTAATTTATAATTGTATTTCTGTATATTGTATCTCAATATACAGTAGTCACTGGCTTTAGTCAAATGCTACTGGCACATCACAATTGCTTATTTAAATACTACTTTTCAAAAGTTTTTTTTTTTTTTTGGAAAAAAAGTATCTTATGCTCACACAAAAAACAGTAAAAAAAAATGTGAATAATACTGTGAAATATTATTACAATTTAAAATAACTGTCAATCATAATATTTTTTAAATGTAATTTATTCCTGTGGTCCAAAGCTGAATTTTGAGCATCATTACTCCAGGCTTCATCATTCTAATATGCTGATTTGACACATTTCTTATTAAAATCAGTGTTGAAACAGCATGTATTTGATGTTTTTTAACATTATTCATGTCTGTACTGTCATTTTCAAATATTCAAATATCAAATATTAATCTCTTTGGAAAAAAATGAACAGTTGTGTGCATAATACAGTCATTACACTCATGTCTGATGGTTAGAAGACATGCATTCATGCACAATAAATGTAGTAGATTATCAGTAACTCTGTAAAACACACCTTACTGTTAAGAGGTAACAACCAACCAACCTTGTAATTAAAAACTTTTTTAACTTTGTTTTAACTTTGTTACTTTTAGAAATTAGACTCCCCCACCTTTTGCATAAGGAAATTGAAATGTTAAAAATTGAGGAAACACTCTGCTATGAAACCAAAGGGAACAAACATAACTGTATTTCACACCTCCAGGTTCACTGCAGCCAGTGCCCATTTATGTAGCGGGAAATTAGAGCTACAAAACCCTTTATGAGCCTTTTAATCATGATTAATGTACATGGTATATTGGGAAGTTGCCTGCACTAAGTTGTTTTCATTTCCAAGTTTTCCTGCCAGACCGAACTGTTCTTTTTCAACTGCTTTAATTACCTCTTCTTTGAAGGTGTGCCTTGCAGTTTAGTGGATACCATGCATATAATTACACTAATTAGCACCATCTCTCAACTTCATTATAACCCATTTCCTCACTTTATACATATATTTATAAGCCTGCAAGTTACAAACTGATCCTGTGTGCTTGAGAACGCAGAATCGACGAGCAGTGAAATGAATGGTGATATATTTATTTTACGCAGTCCGACATTCTTACATATAACAGGTCAAAGCTTGAATCCAAGTCGGTAGCTGTGAGGAAAGCTCTTATTGCACATTACAGACCCGTTTTAATCTTCTGCCGAGGCACATCTTGTGAAACAGGCTGTGATTGAAGCTGCACAATAACCCCCTACGTCGCCCCAAAAGTGATCTGGACCAATTTACAGACAGCCTTTATACAATGAACAATATGCTCTGCACCATTGCAAATGACTGTAATTATCATTATCATGGTCTTGGTCTTATTGACTGATGTTGGAACAGTTGTAATGACTCTCAGATTCAAGTACAAAGTGATTAAGACTTTGCAGTGTTGTGGGAGTTAATGGGTTTTCTCATATTCCAGTGTAGAGTGGGCTGAAATCTCACTGACTGCCAGATTCATTTGACATATTCAGGAATAAAGATTGAGCCAATGTGGCAAATCAGAAAAGACCAGTTTAGTTTTGCGTCAAACCCCTCATTACAAAGGCTCTGTTATAAACCCTCAAGAGCTTCCTTCATCGCTGTTAACTACATATGCAGGTGCTAAATGAATCTTTTCATATTTATGTCAGTGCACACATTTCTAATGCTAGCTCAAAATAACTCAATTTTTAACACAAGTATATGTAAGTAGTTCCTCAGATTGTCTACATTTTTCAAAGATTATTGGAATTCGTTTTACATGCAAATAGCATTTCGGTTTTTCTACTTAAAACAAAATCATGTTTAGTTCAGGTTGTTACCTCTTTCTGAAATCTGCTAGCAGTTTCTAAGTGAAAGTTTGTGAAGTGAAAGTGAATCAAACATCTTTTTTTTCAGTTTGTCATGGGAGAGAGCAAATTAGATCTTATAATCATATTTACAACTTATTATTCTATAGTAAAAATACATGAATAATAGCAAATCCTTTGTATTAGTGTTTTTTTTAATGGTGATGCATTTCTGCCACATACACTGCTGTTCAAAAGTTTGGGATCGGGATTTTTTTAATGTTTGCATTTATTTGATCACAAATACAGAAAGAAATCAGTAATATTATGAAATATTATTACAATTTAAAATAATGGTTTTGTATTTTAATATCTGAAGGATCCGACACTGAAGACTGGAATAATGACTGAAGAAAATTCAGCTACACATGATCATTATTTTAAATTGCAATAATATTTCACAACACTACTGTTTTTTATGTATTTTTAACCCAAAAAATGCTGAGGACTGGAGTAATGACTGAAGAAAATTTAGCTTTGCATCACAGAAATAAATTATATTTTTTAAAGTGTGTGTGTGTATATATATATATATATATATATATATATATATATATATATATATATATATATATATATATATTGCAACAATACTTCACAATATTACTGTTTTTTATGTTTTCAGCTTTTCATCACAGAAATAATTTATATTTTAAAGTATATTAAAATGAAAAACCATTATTTTAAATTGCAATAATATTTCACAATATTATTGTTTTTTCCATGTATTTTTAACCAAATAAATGCTGAAGACTGGAGTAATGACTGAAGAAAATTTAGCTTTGCATCACAGAAATAAATTATATTTTAAAGTATTTTATATATATATATATATATATATATATATTGTGACGAGTCGGCTGCCTCCCCCCTAACTATCAGCTTCACCCCGTCGGTAATCGCTGCCCTTCACCAGGCTCCCGACGGGAGTGGGCGTGTGGGAGGAGGAGGGGCGCCGAAACATCCAGGTCTGGCGGCGTGTGATGAGGCACACCTGATTTGAATGAAGCCTCATCACCGCCGCTGTTAAAATGCCGAGCGCGCCTCTCCTCAGGAGACCGGTCTCTTCCCTGTGCATGCACGCTGGTGTCCTCGTGGGTCCAGGAAGGGGTGAAGAGGGAACCTGCGCCGCCATAGACGAGCTGCCGGACCCCGCGGGTCCGGATGAGGACCGCACGGAAATGGCTGCGGGCCAGGATGCCGGGCCGACTCACCTGCTTGAGGAAGTGCCGCGCAGCAACGATGGACGGACGAAGCCGCTACAAGAAGCTGCTACCCCTCGTGCCGCGGATCCCGGCGGGGAGCAAGTGCGGCCGCCGGACTCCGCCCCTTACCTGGACCCTTCCCTTCCGAACACTGCCCCTCCTTCACGGAACCCCGTCACGTCGAGGACACCAGACCCCCCTGTTTATTTTTGGACACTTTTTCCCCTTTTTGAACACTTTTTGTTTTATTGTTTAATAAAAGCCTCTCCGAGGCCTGACGTCACGCCCACTGTGTCTGTCGTCTTTGCTCCGCCCCCGTGACAATATATATATTATATTATATTATTATTTAAAGTATATATTTTAAAATAGAAAACCATTATTTTAAATTGCAATAATACTTCACAATATTACTGTTTTTTTATGTATTTTAACCAAATAAATGCAGCCTTGGTGAGCATAAGAAACTTCTTGATATTCTAAGAAATCTTACTGATCCCAAACTTTTGAACAGCTGTGTATAATTTTTTTTTACTTAGTTATGTCATAATAATATGTTATGTTGTTTAAATCATATAGTTTCACATAATAAGTGCTATGTCATTAAAATGATGGATTTTCTCATAATAATGACATGCTATTTTTCGTTTTAAAACTACATATTTTCTCATAATAACAAGAAGTTATGTCATTAAACCAATGTGTTTTTTCATAATAACAAGATAACAGTGTCATTAAAACCATATATTTTCCTCATAATAATTACATATTGTGTCATAAATATTATCTCATTATAACAAGATATTATATTGTTTAAATAACATATTTTATACGTGACATGACAGTATTGGCCTATATCACTATGTAATTTTTATATTTCAGTTTTCATTTTAAATATACTTTGTTTTAGTCATTTTGATATGTGCTTTTTATATTATAGTATAGCTTAGAATTTTATTTTTATTTACTTTTAGTCATTTTAGTTTTTCAGTTTACACTTATTTCATATGCCAAATTTTCATGTATTAAGTTCAAGCTTTTCGTCTAATATATATATTTAAAATTTCTTCTAAAACCCTTTTTAATAATTTTAGTTTTATGTTAACAATAGCAATGCTGCTGTTTATAGCAGAGGTAACTCTATTGCTCTCTCAAGGTTTATTAATAATAATAATAATAAAAAGACTAACACAAAAATTCAGCAATAGTACGTTGACAGCCCTACTGTTTATGTATGTCTAATTAGAAATATGTACAAATATGCTGCATTGATAAAAATATCTAGATGACCTACTGCTTGTGTCGAGAATTCAAAGTGTACGTCCACTGGAAGTTTGACAGTTATGCAGTTGATGACATACTGTAAGTCACATGACATTTATGCATACTTATAGATACTGTCTTCAGTATAGTATGTACTCTGACAATATGTGAACGTTTGTGGAGTTCCTGGCTACATTTTCACAGCTTATTCAGTCGAGTGTATTGCTAAGCTAACAATGCATTCAGTAAATTAGTCAAGTTTTGAAACGATAAACCAGGTCAAAACTTGTTTAGAGGAGACATTACAACAAAGCGTATATTTGATGCCTTAAAATCTTGTCTAGACGACAAGCTCAGTCGATTATGTGCACAAAGTTCCTGACCGTGACATTTATTTACAGCATGACAGCAATTTTAGTACTGTACTGGAATGCACCAATTGAACATATTCAGGGAAATATGACTAGACTTCCAAACATAATAGCCCAAAAACTGTTTTGAGTCAAATTGACTCTCTTTGCAAGTGAAATAGCTAGACCGTTCCAGGAGTATTTTTCTCAGCACCAGTCAGTGTAGATCAGGGTGAGTGTGCAGCTTCCAGGTTGTTCGGTGATTTAAAATGAACGCTGGCACTCTGACTGCCTCCTGAATCTTAATATAGTCTTATACAGGATGGCTGCCACTTTCATTTCACAAGCAACCTCTCGGGACTCTGTTTTGCCTCTTACTGTAGACTGTCGCACAGGTGGACGGCTCGTGGTATTCTTTGCACGTCCTTCAATGAAAGGATCTGCAGGATGCACGATGCATACAAGGGCTAAAAGTATGAATTTTCCTTCCTAAAGTGTACCGCTTATCCTCGAGAAGAGTCAAACGTGTCATAACTATGAGTTACACTACTGTATAATAATTTGGGGTGGGATTTTTTTTTCTTTCTTTCTTTCTTTCTTTTTTTTGGAAAGAAATTCATATTTTGGTAACACTTTACAATGTGTCATTTGTTAACATTAGTTAATGTATTCACTAACATGAACAAACAATAAACTATGTATTTATTACAGTATTTATTAATCTTTGTTAACGTTAGTTAATAAAAATACAGTTGTTCATTAATATTAGTTCACAATGCATTAAGCACAACATTTAATTTTAATTAGTAAATGTTGAAATTAATATAAACTAAGATTAATGAATGCTGAAGTATTGTTCATTCTTAGATCCTGTGAACTAAAGTAGTTAACTAATGTTAACTAACGAAACCTTATTGAAAAGTGTTACCAATAATTTTATTTAAACTGGTGTGGAAACTGTCGCTCAGAAATCGCCAGTAAATTTCACTATTAATTTAAAAGAATCCGCAAGTTTATATTGAATATGAAATTTTAAGTAGAAAGACTAAGTTTTTTTGAAAATGTACTTTCATAATCTGTTTTATTTACAACTTTGAAAAATCATTGTATATATTAAGCAGCACAACAGTTTTCAACATTGACAATAATAAGATAAATTTTTGAGCATCAAATCAGTATATTAATTTTAATTTAATAATTTGTTTTTTAGGAATCAAATTAAATTACATTTTGTGAATTATTATTTAAATTTAAGGAGTTTTTACTCAGCTTTAAGTATTTCTTTTTTATCAAATTCATATTTTATTTTATACAAATAAATTATTTTTATCACTTTACAGTACTGTTATATTTGTTAAAATTAGGTAATGCAATAGCTAGCTTTTACAACATATATGGCATCATTTAAATGTATACATATGCATTTTTAACATTTTTAATTGTTTAATGTGAATTGTTCTATAAATAATTAATTTAATAATTAATAATTTAATAATTAATAACATTATGAATGAAAATTCATTTAAAATAAATAGTAGTACAATTAAAAAAATATTAACATTAATATAAGTTTAATAAAATAAAAATATTATTCAATTAAAAATTATTCTTAATGAATCGTTCATTGTTAGTTCATATCTAACGCAATAATGTTAAACATTACCAACTCATTATTCTGTATTACAGATACATGAAGAATAATACATCCTTTGTATCAGTGTTATTTTAGATATTATGTATGTCATTTTTATTAATATTTTAAGCTTATTTTTAATGTTGGCACATTTCTGCTGCATGTATGTTATTTTTTCCACTCACTTACGTCATAATAACAAGTTATGCTGATGAAATGATATATTGTCCCATAATAACAAAATGCTGTGTCGTTAAAAATACATATTTTCTTGTAATAACGAGATGTTATGTTGTTAAAGCGATACTTTTCTGTAATAACAAGACAATGTGGCATTGAAGTAATATATTGTATGACACGTTATGTCATGAAAACAGTATGATGACGAGATACATAATTAGATATATTGTAAAAACAAAATTTTTTTGTATGTGATGTGACAACGTAGGCCTGTAGGCCTTTATCACTTTATTATTTTTTATTTTAGTAACTTTTAGTAATTTTTATATGTTTGTTTGCCATTTATATGTTTCAATATGATTTATAATTTTTTATTTCACTTTTAGTTACATGAAGGATCATGTTACAATTTATTATTTATTAGCTAATAAATAATGCAAGTGAATTTAGAGTTGATAATCTACTGGTACAATAGAAAAAACAGCTTTTGGTGTTAAATATTGTTTGGTTTGGCTACTTCCATCTTGAATGCCTTGCAGGCTGTAATATATAGACTACCCGTCTCAAACGCTTCACAAGTGCCCTTAAAAGCAGGATAAGCTAAAGTCAGTAAAGTAGTTGTACCGTCATTGCAAACAGGCCAATTATCGGTTTGCTTCCGATAAGGTTGAAACCTGTGCATCAGGACTGTTCAAACAAGTTGTGAGCATCTTCTCCACTTTCATGCAGTAAAGGAGCAGATAACACAACCAGTATAGCTTGCACATCGGTCAGGATCAGCTCCAGACATTGACATACATTGACTGGAAGACAGCAAACATAGCCTAGTCAAAGTAACTGAACCACCGTTTCTTCTGTGTGAACCGCTGCCCATATCAGCTCATTTATTTGTCTGGCTGAGAGAATGAACTGTGAATAGTGTGTGAAAGGAAACTGGAGAATAATGGAGTCAATCCTGGGTGAGAGTCAGCTATAGATGCGATGAGAGTAGCACATACATCTTCGCCTGAGTCACGGTTTCTCACAGAGCAGGATTTGTAAAGGAGATAACTCTATTGTGCCGCTCTCAGGTGGCCGAACGGCTCTCACCTAATCAGATGTCTAGACAATTATGGAAATGAAGTGAGAGCCGGACACACAAAGCATGAGAATTGCAGACGAAGGTCACTTTGTTTTCAAATAATCAAGCAGGGGAATAGTTCGGCTGAGAAGAAATAAGAGCTATTTATTTCGGCTTTTTATGTGTCATAGTTGTTTTAACACTGAGATTGTATTTTCTTTTTTTTGTGGACGTTTATGTGCATTACTTATCAAAAAGATCATGTTAAAATTATTTGTGCATAACCTAATATTCATGAGGTAAGATTTCACATCTGTAATTATATTAGGAATTTTAATAAAATAACAAAAAGTACTCATGAGCAGCCCAAATTTTTTTTCCAGAAGGCAATCTCAGACTCATTTTTGGACACTTTCAAGCTCTCTCCCTAGTAACCGAGGGAATTAAAAATTAAAAACGTGTCTGAAAACGTATCTCTAGTTTTTGTGCACAGCTTTCTTAAAGAAAACGATGCATTGGTCAACTCATTTATGGTATAAAAAACTAAATAATTAATCTTTCTGGACAAGGCAGTTCTTAGCTGTTAGGGTGCATTTGCAAGTCAAAAACAGGTCACATTTCTGCACTCAAAGTACAGTATTAAAATAATAAATTGCAATTAGTTATAGCTAAATTAATATTTTTATTTAGGGATATGCCCGTATGCTGTGTTCGGAAAGGAAATGACGTGTACTACGGAACCCCTAAAGAAAATAAATACGAGATAGGAGGAAAAATATATATTTTAGTGCTTTCTCATGCAATTATATCGTTGGGTAATTACACTGTATATAAATTGTGAGCGTCAGGGAGCCGTTATGGGCGTTGAAATCACTTATGAACGTGTTCGCTTTTTACTTCACTTTTGAGATTCGCGATCACACCTACTCTGTTTATACTACGAATCATTTGCCGTCGTCCTATCAGTTGTCTCTCCTTACTCTGATTATGTGGTAAGCGAAATTGTACTGTACTGTAATGCAACAGGCTATTGCTAGCAAGCGGCTAACTATGTTCCTTTAGTGGCTCCGTTGAACGCGTTATTTGTTTTCCGTGGCTTTCCGAATACGGATTCACTATTCTGCGACATATTTTGTTGCTGATGTCGAAGGTAAAACATCCAATTACATGTTATTTTGTATCCAAGTAGCCAAAATATGAATAAAATGCAAGGTAAATGACAATATGACAATTTAAATTGTTCTTTTTGCGCAGTTGTTTAATATTTAAACAGCTTATGTCATGCTGATATTTTCACATATTGTCAAGCTGGTTTTTTAAGTACAATTATGTGCAGTTTTGGTACTTTTTGTGGTCACTAGATGTTTAATGTACACTTTACAACCACTACAGAATAAGTATAGAGGGTTTGCATTTACCTCATGATTTGGTCAGTTACCCAGATTCGCGGCCATATCGGCGATACTCGGATGTAAATAACAGCATGGATTGCACGGTTAAGGAAGTCTACTTCCAAAACAACAATTTACAAATAATTTACTCACCCCCTTGTCATCCAAGATGTTCATGTCTTTCTGTCTTCAGTCGTAAAGAAATTATGGTTTTTGAGGGAAGCATTTCAATATTTTTCTTCATATAATGGACTTCATTGGTGCCCCGATTTTGAATTTCCAAAATGTAGTTTAAATGCAGCTTCAAAAGGCTCTAAACGATTTCAGCCGAGAAAGAAGGGTCTTATCTAGAGAAACGATCAGTCATTTTTTTCGAAAAATAAAAATTTTATACTTTTTAAGCACAAAAGCTTGTGCAGCACAGGTTTTGGGATGCATGTTCACGATGCTACGAATTAGTGATGGGTCGTTCTTGAACGATTCGTTCATTTTGAATGAATCTTTAGTGTGACTCGGGAAGAACGAGTCATCTCGGGGAGTGATTCATTGAGTCGCACATGCGCAACATCCTATTAGGTTCTGTGCTGGAATTAGTTCACCTGTTTCGAGTCTTCTGGTTTGCGAGTCATTCGTTCATCTTATGGGGCTGTCATTATAGTTTTGTCTTGTTTGTGAGTGTGATTAAAGACAGGTGAATAATGAATTAATCTTTTCTGTTTCTTATAGCATTATAGTTTTGTCTTGTTTGTAGTGTGAAGTTTGTGTAAGCAGTAGATGTGTTAGGGAAGGATAACGTAACATTTTAATTATAATTTGCTAAAATGAACGAAATGACTCGAAAAAAGATTCGTTCAATTTGCTGAATGAGACTCAAAGGTCTGAGTCAGTAAAATGATGAGAAAACTTTCCATCACTACTACAAATCACGTGTAAGTTCATCATCTGTGTACTCCGGCTAAAAAGGTAGACTATGGCGAAAAACTCCTACAACTTCAGAATCGTCTGACATCGTTGTACCTTTTTGTTTGTAAACAGCGTTTGACTTACTTGCAGTTTCTTAGTCTTTGTGCATTCGCTTTGTAGACACTGGGTCTGTAGTTACACCTATGTTCGGTGTAACCTTTCGACGTGATTCAATAGTACGTGAACGTACATTCCAGAACCTGTGCTACACGAGCTTTTGTGCTTAAAAAGTATACAAATTTTTATTTTCCAAAAATGACTGATCGTTAAGATAAGACCCTTCTTCCTTGGCTGGGATCGTTTAGAGCCCTTTGAAGCTGCATTTAAACTACATTTTGGAAGTTCAAAATCGGGGCAACAATCAAGTCCATTATATGAAGAAAAATTCTGAAATTTTTTCCTCAAAAACCATCATTTCTTTACAACTGAAAACAGAAAGACATGAACATCTTGGATGACAAGGGGGTGAGTAAATTATGTAAATTAATTTGTGAATTGTTGTTCTGGAAGTGGACTTCTCCTTTAATGTACTACCGAATACATAGTTCTGCTAATTTATGCTGTCTAAACCACGAAAAAAATGTGTGGAAGCTGCTAAATCATATAGAGAAGGACATAGTAAGCAGGAATGCGTGCAATATTTTGAAAAACTAAAGGTAACAGGTGGTAAAGAGTATGAGCAGTATTAATTTAAGATATTAGCCTAACATTTCACTTACCTGACTGGAAATGATAAAAACAAACACAGATGTTGTCAAGATTCTTGGCCTGGAAATCCTGGTTCAGTTTGGCCAACCACAAACACCTTTTGTTCCTCAGACAGTTGTTTGCAGTCTTCTCCTTGATTTGTTATAACTTTTGGCAGCCTGTAGTACTCCACATGTTCTTCCCAATCCGACTGATTAGTACAGCCCATGACATGGCAATAATTTACCATTTTCAGCAGTGATAATCAGCAAAATATGTGTTTCGTTTGGTTCACTTGCATTGTTTACGTTAAGTGCTGCCAGTATGGCCGATTGATGGTGTGTTGTGAAAACACACTCATAGCACAAAACAGAAAAGTTTTGTTGTTACCCTATAAATATAACATCTCAAAGTATAATGGAAAAGCTTTTCCCATATTTGAGCTACACATAAATCTTCTGGATTTAAACTCAGTGAAAGCTTGCTAAAGTGTGTTAGTTCCTTGTGTGACTTTACATGTGTAATGCTTTAAGCACAAATGATGTAGATCAGCAAAATTGTGTTTACTTAACCTTCGACATTAAGCTTGTTCTGTCTCGCTTACCAAGCAAACGCAGGTTCTGTTGCCTAGAAGGTTCTAGACGATGATGCAACTGCTAACTTTTGATAAGTTCAAGTCTCATTTGCAATGTAGATTTCTCATTTCTCCATCTTCTCACCTCTCCAGGTGATCTACGCCCTCAACACCAAGAACGACGAGCATGAAGCGGCCATCCAGACCCTGAAGGAGGCCCACGAGGAGGAGGTGCAGCAGATCCTCTCTGAAACGCGGGAGAAGATCATGCAGTACAAGAGCAAGATTAGCGATGAGATGGACTTGAAGCGGCGTATTCAGTCTCTGGAGGAGTCCATGGAGCTGCACGAGCGGATGAAGAGGCAGGCCCTGGCCGAGTTCGAGACGTACCGCCAGCGAGTGGAGGACATGCAGCTGTGCACGGAGGCACAGCACACGCAGCGCGTGGTCACAATGTCCCGGGAGGTGGAGGAAATGCGACGCTCTTTCGAGGAGAAGCTCCGCTCCTTTGGACAGTTGCAGGCCCAGTTTGAGCAGGAGAAACAGCAGGCTCTTGAGGAGCTACGTGCCGCACATCGGCAGGAGGTGTGTCCAGTGTTTTTTTTTTTTTTTTTTTTTTTTTTTTTTTAGGACTGTTTACCTGTGGTTACGTGTAA
The DNA here is from genome assembly GCF_022985175.1 of Labeo rohita. Lineage (NCBI taxonomy): Eukaryota > Metazoa > Chordata > Actinopteri > Cypriniformes > Cyprinidae > Labeo > Labeo rohita. Next base: position 26,715,635 of record NC_066888.1, read on the forward strand.
AAATATAGTTCTGTCCTCCAAGGCTCCAGTTGTGATTTTTCTTATAATATATATGATTGATTGATTTATTGATTGATTTGCAATAAAAAAAATTCCAGGTTTGTAAGGCTGCAGAATTTGGTCAAAATGTTATGATTACTGTATTAAACATTAAATAAAATATTTTTTTTGAATAAGAAATCAATCACAGAAAGTGTGATTTATTTCTTTATTTTTCCTCAAAGAAAGTAGTATTTTGTTGTTGTTACAAAATTACTAAGTCAAATCAAAATAAGAAATATTATTATAATGATAATAATAATAATAATAATAATAATAATTATTATTATTATTATTATTATTATTATTTTACATTATAACTGTAAACTTACAATTAATAAATGTAAATTATGTATGTTGTGCTAAATTTAAGATGTTCAGTAACACAAATAATTTTTTTTATAGTCATGATTAAAAATTACATAGCGAAACTCATTTTCCTATTTTATGCTCTTCTGATTAATCTGTATTGGACAGGCGCTATATAAATATGTGAGCAATGTATTTCTTTATTTTTTCTCAAAGAATTACAAACTTAAAACAATAATGTTCAGAAAATTATATATAATAATAATAATTAATTTATTATTATATATACATTAATATTAATAATAATAATAATAATAATAATTGTTATTATTATTATTATTATTATTGCTGTTTTATTAATAATAATATTACATTAATTAATAATAATAATATAATAATAATTATTATTATTACAGCATTGTTAATAATTGTTATTATTGTTAATGCTATAATAATATTAGTATCATTGATCATAATAATAATAATAATTTATTATTATTATTATTATTAACTAGTAAAAATACTTAAAAACATTTATTATTTATTTATTTAGCTAAACAAAATGTTTAAGATTGATTTATTTATTTAGGTATTGGTAAATGCACTTTAATTACTAATTAAATACTGTAATTACTCATTTGTTTATCTGTTTTTGTTGATTAACATTACAAAATGTACAAGGACAGTGCCTCTGGAACAGGCTTGGGTTAAGTGCCATGGTCAAGATCACAGTGGCCAAAGTTCATAAATTGGTCCTTGAAAGGTTTGAACCTTTTGGTTGCCAACTTAGATCTTAAATTACAAGGCTACACTACAGTTATGAAGCACAAAATTATGTGTTTGTCAAAATCCTGCTCTGATAACTGTACATTAAACATTAAATAACTTCCGATTGGCTGTAAATGTGTCGTGCTCTGTAGCACGTTCATATTTAGTAACAGACAAATTACTTGTTGCTGGTTAGGAAGCGACAGTTTTTTTTTTCATCCATTAAAGAACCTCAAATGAATGTTGTATTCACAGGTTCAGGAACTTCTTCGTTCACACCAAAGCCAGAATGCCAACTACAGCAAAGACCAGGAGAAACTGGGACAGCTTCATAAAGCGGAGGTGGATTCACTGACTGAAAGAGTTGAGGAACTGAAACAGGACAAGAAGCGTCTGGTGGAGGAGTACGAGGCCAAGCTAAATAAAGCCCAGGCCTTCTATGAACGGGAACTGGAGGCTATGAAACGCACACAGCAGATGACTGCAGAGAACCTGCTGGCCTGGAAGAAGACCGAAGCCGAGCTGAGGAAGGAGTTCCAGGCACAGGAAGCGGCACTGCAGAAGACTCTGGGGAAGCTGCGCAGTGAACTGCAGCGGGTGCAGGAGGAGGCCCGGGAGAGCAGGGAGAAATCCCACAAACTACAGGCCTCACTCATCACTGCAGAGAATAACATTAAGGTAAAGGTCACCAGATGCATCACAGGTCCTTTGAAATGAAATTATAGGGGTTAGATACAACATACCACTTTTTGACTCTTTTGTCTTTTACTTTGGTGTTCTTTATTTTATTTTTTATTTATCTTTTTTATAGCAGTAAAGCTGTTTTGTACACTGCCAGTCAAAAGTTTTTGAACAGTAAGATTTTTAATGTTTTTTTAAAGTAGTTTCTTTTGCTCACCAAGCCTGCATTTATTTGATCCAAAATACACTGTAAAAAAGTTTTCAAATTAAAAAAAGTAAGGGTTCATGGTGCCTTAAATTTTTAAGTTTAATTTAATTTAATTTAATTTACAAAAAGTACATTCCATTGAATTTTTCCATACATGATTTGGTGGACTATCAGTTTAATTAAACTTGATTGATTTCATTGAATTTATTTTTAGCAAACTCTGATTGGCTTTGTGCAGAATTTCACTTTCTTTAGAAAAGTATATTTGTTGATGCTTACAATATTTTTTCATATTTATCTAAATTTATCTAATCTAATTCTCTAAGTCATCTAATGAGAGTTATCTAATCTTAATAATAAAAAGACAGCTGAATTCACAACTCATTTCCTAACAGGTTCCTGGCCGCTGGTCTAATTTTTAATTTACTGCTCTACATGTTTTTTCTTGTTGAATGTCTTGTTTAAATGCATCTCATTATGCTACTAAAATGGGTTACAAATGCTGTTTGATGTTAATTAAAAAAAAATTAAATTACAAACACATATTAGAACAAATACAGCATTTATTTTAACCATCTGCAGTATATTTTATTAAAATAGCATGCACAAAACATAATTTAGCAGTAGCAGTAAAAGTCAAACTACTGTATTGTTTTGGTTTCTCTGAACACATCAGATATTTCAGACGCATTACAGTAGAGACTTCAAAGGCAGTGGCACACGTCCTGAACTCTGAATTGTCTTTCAAATATCTTTGGAAAAAAAAAAACAGTCAGTCAGCCAGCACGGCCCTCCAAGGCATTTCTTGGACTTGTTTCTGAATGGAGGAACTGACGAAATGTAATTTATGGGTGTCATCACGAGCCACACTCTTGGCTTGATTTATAATATGGTCATTCAAATGAACAATGATGGCCAGTTTAATGTTATGTTTGTCTTACATAAATTCTTGCTTTTATGACATATTATAATGGCTATTTAATGGCAATGTGCTGAGCCTCTTTAGCTCAACGCACACACAGAGCAGATCTTTAATGGAATCGATCTTTAGTCACTCTGACATTTTCAGACTGGAGCTCATAATGATCCAACTCCCTGGGGTCTGTGCTAGTTTTTGTTAATCTTTGCTGATCAAATGTTGAATTACTCAGGTGAAAGATGCTTGTAGCATCCACATCACTTGGAGCGTTTAGTATAAACAAAAAGAAGCCAAATCACTGAATTCCACCCCAAATATCTGAGGACAAATAGCCTGCAGTCACAGTTCGGCAAATCAGACACGCTTCAATCAAAGACCGTTTAGATTCCCCAGGTGCTGATTTTCACCCAATTACATGCTGCTGTTTTCCAGATGAGACTTCTGTCACCTTATTTAAAAGATTTCACAGGTCATTTTACAAGGGCATTTTTAGTTTAGCACCAGACATTATTTCAAAAATACAATTAGAAATACAGTAAAAACAATACTATTTTACTACCTTTTTTCCTGAAAAAACAATGAGCGCAAAATCAGTTTGAATGCTCTTGTGTTCCAGTCTTCATAGAAATCCATGTTAAAATGGGGCAAGAGAGACTGACTGAATTAATTTAAGTGAAACTGTTTCAATATAACTAAATATTAAAACGCCTTTGGCTTCCAATGTAACATCAAGAATCAAGAAAATAAATGTGATCAATTTAATACTGAGTTAAGAGGAATGTTCCAATACTTTTGTCCATATAATATATATATAGATAAATACATACAGTTGAGGTCAAAACCCCTTTCAGAATCCTTAAAAATTTTAATTTTACCAAAATAAGAGGGATCATACAAAACGCATGTTGTTTATTTAGTACTAACCTGAATAAGATATTTCACATAAAAGATGTTTACATATAGTCCACAAGAGAAAATATTAGTTTAATTTATAAAAATGAACCTGTTCAAAAGTTTACATTCCCTTGATTCTTAATACTGTGTTGTTACCTGAATGATCCACATTTGTGTTTTTTTGTTTAGTATGAGTTGTTCAAGAGTCCCTTGTTTGTCCTGAACCGTTAAACTGCCTACTGTTCTTCAGAAAAATAAATTTTCAAATGCTCACTGATGCTCCAGAAGGAAAAAAACATGTATTAAGAGCCAGGGGTGAAAACTTTTGAACAGAATGAAGATGTGTACATTTTCCTTATTTTGCCTAAATAATCATATTTTTTATTTAGTACTGCCCTTCAGAGGCTACAGAAGCTTGAAACATGTTTCCCAAAAGACGAAATAACTTCATTTGACCTTGATCTTCAAATTCAAATAGTTTTCTTCCCCCGGCTTCTAATGCATAGTTTTTCCTTCTGGAGCATCAGTGAGTGTTTGAACCTTCTGTAATAGTTGTATATGAGTCCCTCAGTTGTCCTCAGTGTGAAAAAATGGATCTCAAAATCATACAGTCACTGTTGGAAAGGTTTCAAATGTGAAGGTTTTTCAAAAATGCTGGAAAACCAAAGAATTTGTGGGACCTGAAGGACTTTTCTGAAGAACAATTCAGAGACTTATGAACAAGTATCACTAAACAGAAAAACTGCAGATCATTCAGGTAACAACACAATATTAAGAATGAAGTGTATCTTCTGAAGTGAAACTTCTGAACCGGGTCATTTTTATAAATTCAACTATTATTTTCTCTTGTTGACTACATGTAAACGTCTTTTATGTAAAATATCTTATTTAGGTCAGTACTAAATAAAAAACAACATGTGTTTTGTATGATCCCTTTTATTTTGGCACATAATTAACATTTTAATGATTCTCAAAGGAGGATGCAAAATTTTGACCTCAAGACAGGTGGACAAACAGACAGACAGAGAAGCATGCAGAATCCTGCTTAAAAATATATACAACTCCCTTGTGAACTGTGTGCCTAAATGTGCACATCCTGTTTCATATATTACCCTCACAACACCAGTAAAACCATTCAGTTAGAAGAGTTTTGTGTAGCCTTAGTTTTGTGGCTAAATGTGGCTAAAGTAAACAGTACACCCCACAGAAAAGAGGGGCGGAGTGAGCAGAGCTAATTAGCATTTAAAGTCAAATGCAAAGAACGGCTCCGTCTGAAAAGGGCTGATTTTGACGAGGTTAAAAAAAGGGTGTTTTTTATACTGCCACTAAGAAATTTTAACCAAAGTATGTTATAGACTTCTCATTAAGACTCTAATGAATCATAAAAACTTGGGCATCTGATGACCCCTTTAATTAAGTAATAATTAATTAAATTAATTAATTGATTGATTGATTGATTTAAAGCTCCTATGTGCTTCATTAGGCAAAGACTTAAATCTCCAAAACTTCAAGATGATTTTTTATTAGTACATTTCGAACAGTAGTAGAATCTTACAACAGTGGCGTAAAATAAAGCTTTTTCAGTTCTGCACTAAAATAATGTATTTTTCATGTTGTGCATGTCTTTTCTACCAAGAGTTGCATTACAGGGCTTACATTTTTCTGCAAGTGGTCTGTTTCTTTCCCTTTGTGCTGTCAAATATAGCAAAATACATTGTATGAATTCATTCAGTGCAAAAGTCGATGATTTGAACATGAGCTCCACAATGGTGGAAGCGAAGGAGAAAGTTCGAACGACGATGAGCGATGAAGCCGAGAGAAGTTCTTTTAGCAGTCGATGGAGGAAATTGACAGAGAGAGCAGAGATGAAAGGGAGAAGGAGCTAATGTGTACATGCACAATTAATGAGGATGAATTTGAGAACAGAGGAGACATTGTGAGAGGAGCAAAAATGGAAAAAGTGACATGAGTGAAAGAGAGCGAGACAAAGTAAGAAACCTCACGATGGTTAAATATAGAGAGGCAGCTCTCGGTAATGAACAGAGAGATAGAGAGGTTCATGTGAAGTGTTTTGGTCGTTTTGTTGATTGATTTGTGTGTGTGTGTGTGTGTGCGTCTGCAGGAGCTGCATAAACAGTTGGAGGAGGTGACTAAGGATACGGAGATTGTGGAAATCAGGCAGAGGGAGGCGGAGTGCGAGCTGGAGGCATCCAGAGACCGAGTGCAACAGCAGGCCACTGAAATCCTGCTCAAAGCCAGTGAGATATGCACATGCTCTGCTCTCTCATCACCTCTGCTCACAGTCAACTGTTCAATCCCACTCGACTCACTTTCATTGATTCATCCTTCTATACTGCTTTAGGCTACTAATCCATTACCAGCATGCACAGCAGGATTGTGCGAGATTCAGAATTAAATGCCGAGTGCCTGCAGGTTCCAGCTGAGCTCCTGCATTTCAATTGAATTTAAACAGGATACAGAACTCTAATTTAAATTCAAAATTTATTTAAAGTATTTTGAAGAAAAAACATACAGTTCAGATATTTAGTTTTTAATATTACATCCATCTTTACTAGTCATGTTTTTAAATGTGTTATTATTATAATTTTTAATTTAGAAATACACTAAAATAATTTGAACTTTGAGGTTAAAATCTATTATCATCATAATCATTATCAATATTATTATTTTTTTTAAATGCATGGGTTAGAGTCTTTTATTAGTAGTAGTCACAGAATTAGTAGTCATATAAATATTGAGAATTGATCTTAGAAGTTCATGGGTTAAAGTAACTATTTGAGGTTAAAATCTGTCATCATCATATAAATTGCAAATAAATGTTTAATGCATGGGCTAAATACATTGTAACTGTTTGTTGAGGTTAAACAAAGTATTATTATTATTATTATCATTATTATTATTGTAGGGATGCACTGAAAAAGAGAAAAACAGCCAAAAATTAAAATGCTCTGCTCACATGCTCTGATAATAATAGCTTTGTAGGATTATCCATTATTTGGATAATTAGTTAAAGTTATATCTGATTCTGTTGCATAGAACTAATTAAAAATAATGTATTGGTATTTAATATTATTATATTTCTGTACAGTTTTATTGTGTTATTTTCAATGTGGTTATTTTACTGGCTTGTGTTTTTAAAATTTAGTATCATTAAATTTATTGAGAATATTTTTCAGACCAGAATTTTCATTTTGGTGTATCCCTACCTAAAATTATTGAATTAAATTAAAAAATCTTACAAAATTACTTTATACTTTTTACTACAATAGCAGATAATTCCTACAAAGCATTTTTGGTTTCGGTTTTCAGCAAAGTGCATCCAGAATTTTCAGTTTTGGTTTTGGCCTAGAATTTTCATTTCGGTGCATCCCTAATTATTATTATTATTATTATTATTATTATTATTATTATTATTATTATTATTATTATTATTATTATTATTATTATTTTAAATAAATGTTTTAATGTATGGGTTAAATTAATTTGAACTGTTTTTAGGTTAAACTAATAATAATAATAATAATAATAATAATAATAATAATAATAATAATAATAATAATTATTATTATTATTATTATTATTATCATCTACACTGCAAATAATTTTTTTTTTAAATTAATTGTAACTTTTTTTTAGGTTAAATTAATTATTATTATTATTGTCATAATTTAAATCTATTGTAACTTCACAGATAAGATTCGGTTTTTATTTTTACTGATCTAATTGTTCAGGAATTTGAGGATTTAGATTTTGGATCCTTATTTTCTGTATAATCAACTGTTGATTGGCTAAAACGTAATAAAAAAACCTAAACTAATAGTTGGCATATTAATTGGGTAAAATTAAATGAAATTCACACACGTTAACTGTTGTTTATATAGTTTTAAATAATACATGCATTTTTATTAAGCATGTATTTTATATTTATTATTTATGTTGCTGCTGTTGTTACATTTTATATTAATATGGATAATTATTATTTAGCTGTCTTCAAAAAAGCTACAAATATGTCTCTTCCATCTTCATTTGACCCTCTAGCCTTCTCTGTTCTAATTCTATTTTAGAATATCTAATTCTATTTTAGAATATCTATTCTTATAAAAAAAAACACTTGACCCTCCAACACTTTTACTCTATTCGATTTCTAACTACTTGTTTTCTATTAAAAGAAAAAAAGAGCCTCTGACACTAGATTTCACTATTCTTTTTCTGTTCTGTCTACTTGTTTTCTTTTTATTTATTATAAAAAAATGACACTTTAACACCTTTAACACTAGCATTCTCTGTTCTTTTTCTATTCTTTTGACATGTTTTATTTTTATAAAAGACCCTCTAACACAACTTGTTTTCTTTTTATTTATTAAAAATAAAAATAAACCTTCCTTTGTGTTCTGCGTTAGGCTAACCTAATATTATCGCTCTTTTGTTGGTTTTGATTGCTTCTATTGTCTTCATTTGTAAGTTGATTTAGATAAAAGCGTATGCTAAATCACTAAATGTAAACGTAACATTACAAATCAGTTTTTGAAATCCATGGGTTAAAATAATAGTAACTGCTTTCTGAGTTTACATTCTGTTGTCACTTTATAGATTAAGACCTAATTCAGCTAAAAAGACTGATATTGGAACAAAAAACTTGAAAAAGAAAAAAAACTACAATTATTGGCATATTTATTGGGTAAAGGTTAACTGGATTTTGTTATCAGTGCATCAGAGACACTGCTTCAGTTGCAAGAAACCATTGCTTTTTTTTTTTTTTTTTTTTAAAGTTTGGGGTGATGGATCAGCTCCTGGTATCCAGGCAACAGCAGCTGTGTGTCCTAGCCGTGCTCATCACCCGCATTCTGGAATGTTCCCTGAGGGAGGCAGAGCCCAGCTGGGCCTGTCACACCTAAATGCCAAACACACTTCTGATCCTTTATCTGGGAGAAACAATAGGGGTTGAAGCGCTCGATTCACACTCTGTGTTTGTGTTTACAGTAATTACAGTGAGAATGTGCTTTCTGCACTGCATTAATGAATTTAACATGAAGCAGAAGCCATTATCTGAGACTTTTATCCAAGCTTGAACTCCAGGTAACCCATGCATTGACCACCAGGCAATATCACTAACAAGTGCATTTCTTTTCAAACGTTTGTAATGAGAAAAAAAAGCAGAAATCATTAACTGTAATGTAATTAACCTTAATTAAACACTGCTTTTTATTAGCATAAATGACAATAAACTATTTAACTATTACCAGAACAATCAAGGGCGCTCAAAAACTCCTTCATGCTGTGTTATTTTGGAATTATTTCTGTAAAATAATAGCATTTGTCAGTATTTTCTCTCTCTCTCTCTCTCTCTCTCTCATATGTATGTATATATATGTATGTATAAAATCTAATACAAAATATTGATAAATACTAATATTTTATAGAGTATATATATAAATATATACATATAAAATGCAAAATATTGATATTTTAAGCGATATATATATGTGTGTGCGTATATATATAATATAAACTACTCTAATTGTAGTTTGTGTTTTTGAGTAATAATTTTATGTGCCTTTTTTTTTTACATATTTATTTTTATTTCAGTTTCAGTAATTTTAATACTCTAATCTGTACAAAAATGAAAAAAACGAAAAAAGAAATGTTGCCCTATCTTTTTATTGTAGTGTTATTTTAGTATTATTTATATGCAGTTATAGTATTTGTTAATATTTTGAATTATGTTTTATTTTTAAAGTTTTAGCTTTCTACTGTAATTTTAAGTTTTTATATTTTTGTAATTTATATTTATTTTTATATTCGTTTTATATATATTTTATTAGTTTTATTTTTAATTTATTTTATTATTTTATTTTTTATTTTATTTTATTTCACTTAACAAAAAAAAAAAAAAAGTATTTTAGTTTTAGACAATAACCTCACTACATTCTTGATTCATTTTTGGTATCCAAAGTTTAAGTTTTTTTTTTTTTTTTTTTAACTACACAAAATTGGAATTAAAAAATGCTAAATAACCATTTTTATTTCTGAGGTGACAACTGAAATAGCTGAATTAAACATTAAATCTGGTGCAGAGTAAGTGACTGTTGAACACTCCTGGTGATAGTTAAGGTTTATTTGACAGTATTGGCAGTTGGAAAGGATCTTTGACACTGTCTGCTCTCTGCGTTAGATGACATTTAAAGCATTGACCCTCCGCTACAGTTCTGTCTCAGTCTTTCTCTTTGTCATCCAGGTCAGATCGGAAGCCTGCAGGCCACCCAGATGACTCACGAGGCGGTCATTCGGGATCTGGAATCGGAAAAGTCTCGTCTGAAGGACAAGGTGTTGCGTCTGGAGGAGGAGAGAGGGGCGTTGCAGAAGAAATGTCAGACGCTGGACGATAGGCAGAGACAGCAGATCCTCTCCCTGGAGAAGGTATGGATCAATGCCATCCAGTTTACTGAATATGGATCAGTTTAGGCCAGCTGGGAGTGTTTGGACACTTTGTATCACATGTGACTTTTTTAGGATTGTTTGGACACTTTCTGGTGGTCAAAAATCACAAGAATGATGGTAGTTGGTTCATAAAGCAAAAATGAGTCAGAAAAGATGCCAGTTTTGCTGCAGATGCCACTTGGTTTGATATTTATATCTCGACAGTGCCATTTTTAGTGTCCAAATTATTTTGGGCAGCATGATTTGTATTGTACAATATTATAAAGAACAGTTTTCTATTTCAGTGCATTTTAAAATAAAATTTATTCTCTTGTTGGCAAAGCTAATATGCTGATTTGCTGCTTAAGAAACATTTATTATTATTATACATTTTTGTGGAAACCATGATACATTTTTTTAGGATTCTTTGGACACTTTCTGGTTGTCAAACACCACACGCATGATGTTAGTTGGTTTTATGCTGAATTAAATTAAATTAAATTCAATTCAATTCAATTAAAACATTTCATAATTTTTTCCTAAATATTTTAATCTATATAAGTTTATGTAATTAATCATTTTGATGCAAATTTATTGAGTTAAAAAATTTGAACATGATTAAAATATACAAACAATATTCAGTTAGTTAATATTTTTGAAAAATACTTTCAAACTAACTTCATGTAATGCATTTTTGTTAGATTTCTGCACTCAAAAAAAGTATTAAATTTAAATAATAATAATAATGATAATAAAAAATGAAACGGGTACAATTTCTGTACTAAAAATAAATAAATAAAATAAATTTAACATGGCATAATTTATTTCTAAATATTTGAATCTATTCATGTAAATAATCATTTTTTGATGCAAATTTATTCAGTTAAAAAAGTTCATGTAATGCATATTTGTCAGTCATAAAATAAATGCAGTGGGTAAGATTTCTGCATTAAATTAAATTTATTTAAAACATTGGATAATTTATTTCTAAATGTTTAGAAATTTATTTCTAAAACCTTTTCCATTTATTTGATTTTATTTAAATAATCATATTTTAGCTTTATTGTATATTTTATTCCTGTGATGGCAAAGCTGAATTTTCAGCATTATTAATCATGATATCTTTCTAATGTACTGATTTGATCTGAAAAATATTTGTTCTTATTATTATCCGTTTTTTGAGGAAACTATAAAACTGTTTTGTATTCTTTGGACATTTTCTGGTTGCTCTAGCAGCATTTTTTTGCAGATGCCACTTGGTTTGATATTTTATATCTAATGCAATGACAATTTTCAGCGTCCAAACATGTTTTGGGGGCACAATTTGTACTGGACCATAAGATCTTGAAGCATAGCTGGTGTGTGTAAGAGAGATGGCGTGAGGAAAAACTGCTCAAGTTTGCAGAATCTGTCTGTAAGTAGCTCAAACATCAATCTTCTGCAGAAACATTTATTTCACATGAGTTCCTCTGAGACATCATTAGTTTAAGCTTTAAGCATATACAAGCCCATCTCTGGTGTTAAACACTAGCTGCTTCATCACAGCTAAATCCAGACCTCTATGTTTAATTCAAACCGCTCCATCCTCGCTGCAGAGCGCTCGAGACCTCAGAAAATATGTCTCTTTGTGGATGGCCGGTTTGATTGAAAGGGAATTCTTATTTCTCAGTGGTTTCACTCGGCCTGGCAATCATTTTTCTTGTGCGGAGACAGCATGGCTATTTATTTGACTCACTACAGTATGGCATTTCTTGCTGTTTTCACACAACAATCTGTTCTAGCAGTTTGGCTTTTTGGCTGTCCTGTCGCATTTAGGTTTTCTTCCATTATTAATACGTTGAGAGCCCCAATAAACAGATTGTGGGAATGTGGGCTTGTTTCTGCTCCAGAAATATCCCTCTCAGCAGTTTTAAAAGTAGACTTTGGGAAACTTTTAAAAGCTGTGGTGCAGTCCGTCATGCGACACATTGTGGAAACATTCCCCTTCTCTCTTCCTAACAGCTTCTTGTCAATCTCTGGTTTTACTAAAGAATGCAATTTTTTAAAGCTTCAGAAAAGGCTGTGAGACAAGGTGGAGAAATCAATTGAGTAATCAATGCACATGCAATGCACTCAATCAATGCAATGCACTAATGTTCCAAAAAATAAATAAATAGAGAGTAAGTAAGAAATAATTAGAGAGTACTATGCAGTATATTATACTCCTATTTTTGTGTCTCTATATTTCCATTTCCAAGAGTACCATTTGCTGGAGTATACAAAATACCAATGTATTTGATTAGTAAAATCAACAAATTATTATTTTTTGTATTTTATTTTTTATCTATTTTTGTTTGTCATTGTAAAAATCTACTTAGAAAATGTCTCAATGCTTAAAAAATATTTGGATAATTTTATGTTTTGTGTTTTTGAATTGCATGCAAAATTTCCATTTGGTTTACAAGTGTTAACATGAAGTAATCTTTCAATCTAACTTCGTATGATACATATTTGTCAGTCATAAAATAAATGAAATGGGTACGATTTCTGCACTAAAAAAAATAATTTTAATTAATTTCATTTCATTTCATTTAAAAAATGGCATAATTTATTTCTAAATATTTCCATCTATTTGGTTTTATTTAAATAATTATATTTTGATGCAAGTTTATTGAGTTAAGATTTCTGCACAAAAAAACGAAATTAAATAAAAATTAAAAAATGACATAATTTATTTCTAAATATTTTAATATATTTTAATTTTATAAATAATTATATTTTGATGCAAATTTATTGATTAAAGTTTGAACATGATTAAAATATGAGTAACACTATTCAGTTGTGTTAGTAATACTGTCAGACTAACTTCATGTGATGCATATTAGTCATAAAAGAAATGTAAGAGGTACAATTCATGCACTAAAAAATTGAAATTAAATTAAATTAAATTAAATTAAATTAAATTAAATTAAATTAAATTAAATTAAATTAAATTAAATTAAATTAAATTAAATTAAATTAAAAAATAATTAAATTAAAATACAAAAAAAAAATTATTTCCATCTGTTTGATTGTAGTTAATTATATTTTGATGCTAATTTATTGAGTTAATAGGTTTGAATATGATTAAAGTATGGATAACAATATTCACTTAGCTATCTTCATGTGATGTATATTTGTCAGTCATAAAATAAATGAAATGGGTTAGATTTCTGCACTAAAAATGTAATTTATTTAATTAAGAAAATAAATCATTTTAAAGGCATAATTTATTTCCAATTTTTTTCTTTGAGAGAGAGAGAGAGGGGGATGCAAATGTATTCAGTTGAAAAGTCTAAACATGATTAAAATATTGCTAACAATATTCAGTTAGTTAACTTTTATGAGACAGAAATTGAAATTGACAGAAAGATTTATTGATGATAAATACAAACCTGATAAATATTTACTGTATGACTGACATTATGTTGAGTATGTATAATCCAAATGGATGCAAAAGTGTTTGCAGTTCACATATATAAATCTTAGATTTACTCCAAAATGTATTTTATTTCTGATTTATTTATTTTATTTTTTATTTTTTTTTCAAAAGAACATTTCACTTGCATTCCATTTAGCTGCTTTGGAAACACAAAACTGTGTCCTCTGAAAATTAGCCTAATAAACATGTCGGATGGGGGTCAGCTGAAACCAGCCTAAAGTCAGCACTTCCCAAAGACTAACTTGTCAAGAATGTAGTATGCAGAATATATAAAGTACCATGGTATTATTGGCTCTTGCTGCTGCTATGTGCTTGTATTTCAGGATAATGCCCATTTGAAAAAGTCTCATCAAGCTTTCTCTCTGTTTCTTTCTGTCGCCCACATCACAGTTTGTTAGCAGCACAGCCTTGAGTTAGGTGTTACTATGACAACACTCACCAAATAGAGCGGGAAAGCATTGTGGAGTGATTCACTCTGCCGACACTTCTGCTGGTCCTATAATGGGAAGTTTATTTACTTGCGGGCGGTTGCATTACAGTGTCAGTGTGGGCTTCGAGTGTCCCTTGGCTTTCACTGTTACTCTTTTAGATTGGATTCATAACATTTCTGAACAAGACACAGTGTCTCTTATTGATGCCTGTTTGTGCTCTTTTCACAAACCATACTCAGATTTCAGCTTTGTGTCATCGTTATCTATGTACATATGGATAGACATTTTCATATAAGCATTAGCCCATCGTTTAAATACATTTGTTTCTGTTTTTTCCCCTCTACAGTCAATTCGAGAGGAAAAGCAGATCTATGAGAAAGAGCTCATGAACTTGCGTGCCAAATATGAAGAGGACACTGCTCATTTTAAGGATTCCCACAGCCGGGCGTTGGACGAGCTCTCCAGGAAGCACCGGGCAGCTCTAGAAAACACCCAGAGCATCTCTGAGAAAGAGAAGAACCGACTCCTGTCCGTGAGTGAACTCTGTCACAACACCCACTGGCTGTCAGCCTGGGCCCACATACAACTTTCTAAACACTCCCAGAGCTGTCCTGTTGAGATATCAGCATGACTGCGCTTTAGTCGTTAGGCTCAGACTGAAGAGTAACTCGCTATCTAGCGTCAGTCAGGACGTGTCACCTTGAGAAAGATCAAGACATACCTTTGAGCGCAAGGGGAAGATCTGAGAGAACAGTTGTTCTATCTATCTATCTATCTATCTATCTATCTATCTATCTATCTATCTATCTATCTGTCTATCTATCTATCTATCTATCTATTTAGCGTTCTATATAGCATTCTGTCTATCTATCTATCTATCTATCTATCTATCTATCTATCTATCTATCTATCTATCTATCTACAGGGGTTGGACAGTGAAACTGAAACACCTGGGTTTAGACCACAATTAGTATGCCGTTTGGCCTCCTTTTGCAGCCAATACAGCATTATTTCATCTTGGGAATGACAAATACAAGTCCTGCACAGTAGCCAGAAGGATTTTGAGCCATTCCTTTCGCAGAACAGTGGCCAGGTCACTATGTGATGTTGGTGTATGAAAACATTTCCTGACTCGCTCCTCCAAAACACCCCAAAGTGGCTCAATAATATTCAGATCTGGTGACTGTGCAGGCCATGGGAGATGTTTAACTTTACTTTCATGTTCATCAAATCACTCTTGTCACCAGTCTTGCTGTGTGTATTGGTGCATTATCATCCTAATACACGGCACCACCTTCAGGGTACAATGTTTGAGCTATTGGGTGCACAAAGTCAACCTTCACACTCTGCTCTTATTGGTGGATTATTATCTATTTAGCGTTCTATATAGCATTCTATCGTTCTATCATCTATTGTTCTGTCATTCTATCATTTTATCTGTCTATCTATCTATCTATGTATCTATTGTTTTATCACTCTATCTATCTGTCTATCTGTCTATCATCTATTTAGCGTTCTATATAGCATTCTATCTATCTATCTATCTATCCATCTATTATCTATTTAGCATTCTATATAGCATTCTATCTATCATCTATCTATTATCTATCATTCTATCATTCTATCATTTCTATCTATCTATCTATCTATCTATCTATCTATCTGTCTATCATCTA